>NC_056725.1:91838095-91858634 GCF_019279795.1 Protopterus annectens
TATTGATTTGGCTACCAATAAAATAAAGAAGGAGAAAATGAAAATGAATAAGGGAGCAGACAGATCCAGAAGAACACATACCGGAAATCAATGATTTAACAAACATCTACAGCTCTGGAGACTACACATGCAAGGCGGAGAGAATGACAAAAAGAGAACAGAGCGTTTAGGTCATATAGTTGCCTGTATGGAATGAAGAGCTTGTTCACACATTAAAAGTACTGCTGAAGCTGTCTGCGTAAGTTTGCCAACAACTTCGGTATCAACAGCTTTTTTATTTCTTGACAGTTCCTTTGAATGAGGCATTCCCTCTGGATAGTCTGCTCTTTAGTTAAACTGATAAATAAACGACATACAGAAGGACTCAGTATATGATGGCACAACCAGTAAAGTCATGGTTTATAAATAGTCTTACTCTTTTAATACTTTAAATCTGTAAAATCATTAGTAAGGCCCCATTGTGTCCTCTTCACTATTTTTATACTATTTCATATGTTCACAGGTTCTTACACAGCTTATAGACAAGGAGGCCACCGAGAAGCTCTCTGCCATATCACTAAATACTGCAGGGAGACTAACAATGTCCGGCAGTAAGATTTTCCTCAAATTTTTACTGGAATCTGTTTATCAGGAAAGTCAGAATGAGCAGCGCTCTTTTCCAGCTGAGGCCTGGGGAGAAAAGCTCCACTTACAGACATCATGGACATTGCTTGAATTGTTTCATCATTTACAGTCAGTTTCAGTCATGAGCGACAGATTCATTACTCAGACATACTAGATATCACCTATGTTATTTACAAACACACATGTGCCAGGTGAAAACTCATGATCATGTTTCTAGTATTCCAGACTGGTTTTAAAGGTTGCTAGGGAAATACTCTGCTTGATATGTAACTGCACAGTGTTATCACTTCATATCACACAGAACACAATTTACTATAACTACACAATGTGCAGTTATCTGTTTCTGTCTAAACGTCTTAAGAACTATGTAATGTACCTTTGTAAGTAATTTGTTTTGTCATGAATATCACAACTGCATCTGCTGGAGCTTTTCTTCTTGGGCCTCCACTGATAATGGACTTTGTTAAGTCAGACTTTCCCTGTCAGCAAAGACATACAAACAATCAAATAAATAAACACAAGCTCTATTAAAGCCAACATATGCATTCATTTGGTGGAAATCCCACACCCAAACTTGACCTAACTAGACAGAAGATTTAAGTGCATATTTTTTTCATACACACACAGACACGCACATGCGTGCATACACACACACACACACACACACACACACACACACACACACACACACACACACACACACACACACACACACACACACACACACACACGTGTGTGTGTGTGTGTCTATAGTATATGTAGACTTACTTGCATTAACTATTGTTGCAATGTACCCTATTTTCTGACATAAAAAGGACTTAATGATAACACCCTTCTGTGGTTACCAAAAGATATTCTGCAGGTAATTAAAGTAAATGATCTGTGAATTAGACTAGTAATTTATGAAAATTATCAGAGTGCTTTCTCACTTTTGAAAGTCAGGAGCTTAAACAAGAAACTCCACTCCCTACACACCCTAGAGGACACTGACATTTATGTAGTGACTGAGACATGTAACACCTTCCACATGTTTAGACTAGCTACACTGCAGGAGGGGAAAAATCTGGAAGTGTCTCAACCTACATCCACAAGAAGCTCACATCATGGCTGACAAAGCAGCATGATACACTAGAGCTTCTTCATGTCCAAATAAACATCATAAAGATCCAATACTTTACATTATCTAGCGTTAGAACTCTCTCCATGACATAAGAAAGTTGTAATGCCTATCTAAAGGAACTAGAATCACTCAGTATTAAAAAATCAACACCATTTTCCTATGTGATCTACACTATCCAACAACAGACTGGGAAACCTACACAACCATAAATGCACAAGCACAGAGATTCCCGGACTTGGTAAATACAAATGCCCTGGAACAATTAGAGTATCCAACAGGGGGAATAACTTCTTGGATCTTATCCTTACTAACATGGGAACATCCTGCACCATCCCTTGTGCATTTTCATCACTTATTAGGTCCGACCATAAAGCATTCTACTTCAAAATAAAACTAAAACTACAGATTCCTTCCATCAAGTACAGGGCAAACCCTAGAAACAAATCAGCATGGTGGAACCATAATATCAACAAATTTTATAATAAAAGGAAAAAAATTTTGACCAGAAGTTAGAAAAGTTATTCCCAGAATGTTAGAGTCCTTGTCACCAAACTAAACAAACAACTAAGTAGTCTAATAATAAAGTCCATCAACTTTGAAGCTAAAATAGCTACATAAGTCAAAGACAATCACAAGACATGTTTAGTTATGTTTGTAATCTTAAAAGCACAGAGAAACTAGTGGTCTTAAAACTTAATTGACGAGCTCAGTCACAAAAATTTCCAAAAATCATGAAACTGTGACTGAGCTCATCAACGAAGTTTTAAGACCACTAGTTTCTCTGTTTTTTATTTTTTTCTCTTCAACACTCATGGTGGTGAGGTTAGAACTATACAAATTCCTGTGCTTGTTCATTTTTTAACCTCAAAAGCACAACATAGTAATGTGCTGAGCTGACTATGAATGATGTTATCTACACTGAGTCTGAAGATAGAGTGAACCTACCAGTTGATAAGCTTAGCTCTAATTTTACCCTTCTCTCCTCTCTGTCTGTCCTTCAAGATAAACCCAAAACTGTCTCTCCTCCAGCTGTCACACAAGACCAAGTCCTAAAAGTGCTATCAAAAGCTAAAAATATTGCATTGATCGGTCTTAGATCCCTGGATGCATCTTAAATAGCATTAAGCACAATTTAGCCACACCCATAACAACACAACTCAACTTCAGCCTCCACACAGGTTTTGTACCAAGCAAATAGAGAACAGCTACAGTCAGTCCCCTGCATAAGGGAGGACCTTCCACAGACCAGGCAGTTACAGACCCATAAGTCTGACCAGCCTCATATGTAAAGCCATGGAAAGGTTTATCATGTAACTAATCGATCAGGACATAGGGAATCTCCAAACACTCTGCCTGTCTTACTTTTGTATTCCTGGTGGATTTTTTTGAAAACATCATCATTGCAATGGATGAAGGCAAAATGGTACACACCACATACCACAACCTGGCCAAAGCCTTTGACACAATGTCCCACTCAGGCATAGTATAAAAGCTAAATAAACTGGAAATAAACTCCTATGTCACCCACTGGATTACCAACCGGCTCACAGATGGGACTCAGATAATGAAAACAGGGGAAGTTACTTCCACAAAGAGACAGTCACATGTACAGTCACCCAGGGTTCTCTGACGGGACATCTACTTTTCGGCATCTACTTTTCTGAAGTTAAAACCAATACTAAAGGGTTCCAGATGACAAAGTCTGCAGATGACTGTAAGCTAGAAGTAGTCATTGAATCCCCCAAATTACTTAGCAATCCTGCAGGAAGGCTTGTCCCAAATAAATAATTGGTGCCAAAATCATGGACTGAAACTAATTGCCAAAAAATGCATTATTGTATCCTTTGGGAAGTCATCTACCCCAGGGAACTTCCACATTGACAACATACACCCAAGAGTTGACCCAGTTGTTCATGATTTGGGAATCTATGTGGACAGTGATCTAACGTTTGGCCAACATGTGTCCAATGTTGTATATATAACTATTAATATGTATATAATGTATGGGTTCATTATGAAATCTCAAAATACTGAAATTCCGAATTTCAGTATTTCGAAATTACATAGCTGAAACTTTCAAATCCCAAAAACCCATAATCACAAAACTCAAAATCCCGAACCTACACTACACACAGAGCACACACATAAGCATACACACAACTTCCCCCTATCAACCACACAGACAAACCTAGACCACACATATATATATATATATATATATATATATATATATATATATATATATACACACACACACACACACACACACACACACACACACACACACACACACACACACACATATTTAAATATATAAATATAGTTATTTTCTATGTTTTTTAGCATATCCTTGTATCTGTAAATATGTTTTGTTCATTTCTTATGTTAATCTATTCACCACGGCTGTACCTGCAAATGGTCCACTGAGATCAGTGCACTACCTCAGTAAACAAATATAAATACAATAAAATAAAATAAATCCAATAAAATATTTACATTTAAGGTTTGGCTTTCCAACTTAAATCTGCACATCTTAGCAATATAAAAAATATTTAAAGTCATATCCACATTCACAAATGACTGCCCAGATAGGACAGGTAGAGTGGCTTCCCATCACAATTAAGAATAAAATGCATGAACCCTGAATACAGGAAAACTAACTAGGGATATCATCACAATAACAGTGAATTGGAAAAGTTGTCATTATAACTTTAAATCATTTTTGCAGTATGGTAAGTTGTGTGGGCAGTTGTCCCTTATAACTCTTGATACTTGGTTCTGAAATGTAAGCCACTAGTCAAGAATAAAGTTAAGACCTTGCAGCTTGCTAATAAATGAAAGCTTATCCCTGCAATATAAGATGTGAATTTGGTAGTGGTAGGGTGGAGCAATCTCTCAAGGTTGCCAGGGCCTCTGTCTTTGTGTGTTTAATTTAAGTCGATTTGTATGTATGGCTTCCAGGCCATCAGTCAGGAAATAAATACAATAAAATCCAAAAAGTTTAGCAATATAGTAAAACTAGTAAAATAAAAATAGTATTGCAGCAGTTCACAAAATGGCTCATACTCAACACACTTTATTGTAATTAAAAAACATAAAGATTAAGTGCTTTCATCCTACAATCACCAAGGACTTCATCACAATCAATTAAAAGCTAAATAGCCAGCCAATAAATATCTAAGAAAGTATCAATTAAACAAAACATTTATAATTTAAAGGTGCCCTGACCAAAAAAGCACACAACTAAACAACCAAGCTTAAAAGTAAAAATACATATCATAGGATCATAGGAGATTACAAGGCTAATGGCCCTGGGGCACTTACAAGACTATCCAAGAGTTTATCCCCAAAAAAGAAATCTCAATCAGCACCTTTCACCCCTGTCAATGAGGAACACAGGTGGAACCCCAAGGACAAATTTGTGGTTTCCCATCCACTCATCAAGGTTAATCTTGAAGAAGATCTGCAACGTACTTTGTTTGAAGTGTATGGGGACTCGATTCCAGAGATGGGGCAGCCTCTGGGAGACAAACCTGCCTTCTCCAGCAGGTTTTGTTAATGTCTCATATTAGATTTAGGCCTTTCAACTGGGTAATGCGCGAGGAGTTAGACTTACAGATATGGAACATCTCTATCAGAGCAGGGTCTGAGATTGATTTGTAGGCAAGACACAGATCACCTCTGAGCAATCTGTATGATACCGAGTACAGTGATAGTGATTTGAACCTGTCTACATAAGACAGGTGTTAGAGGCCATGGATTCTCTTTGTGAGGTATTTTTGTGGCCTTTCCAGTTGATGCAGGTGTTTGGAGAGGTACATACCAAATGGGGTGTTGTACTCAATTATTGTCCTAAGGAGGAAGGAGTACAGACAGGTAATAACCTCCTTTTTTCCTGGATGCAATCCCTTTACTTATGAGATGAACCAAGTAAAAGGCTTTTCTGACCACTGCTGCTACATGATGGTTGAATGTGAGATTGTTGTTAAGGTGTGTACCCAGGTCTCTCACCACAGATTGTGTGCTGTGGGGGTTGTTGTTGATGTGGTAATCAGCAGTGGCTGTGTTTTTGCCAAATGGTATGATAATATATTTGTTTGCACTTAACTAAAGTCCATGACTTTGGCACTGGTCATCTGTTGCTGTGAGACCCTCTTGTAGTATGTTAACATCATTTGGGGAGTCAATGACAACACCCAACTTACAGTCGTCCACAGACTTGATCAGCCACAGGCCTTTTGTCTCTGCCTGGATCTCTGAGAAGTAGATGGCAAACAGTAGGAGTCCCAGGACAGATCCCTGAGGAACACCACTAGTGACAGTGGAGGTGGTTGCACCTATTTTGACCTTGTGGGTCCTGTCAGTGAGCCATCTGGCCACCCACCTGATGAGACAGGGATTTATGCCAAGTTGTGTTAGCTTTTCAATGATGCCCGAGTGGGGGATTGTATCAAAGGTTTGGCCAAGTCAAGGTAAGTTGTATGTACTAGCTTTCCTCATCCAGTGCCTTGGTGACAGTCTCAAAAAAGTCAATCAGGTTCAAAAGGCAAGATCTACCCTTGACAAATTCAAACTGGGTGTGGTCAAATGCTTGGAGATTGCCGATGTCCTTGTTTATGAGGTCCATAATAATATGCGCCATTCCATGGCCTTACAGATCAGACTTGTCAAGCTAATGGGGCGATAGTTTCCAGGGTCAGTAGTGGCACCACCTTTGTGCAAAGGGATGACAATGGCAGTTTTCCACTCTACTAGAATGAAGTCTGTAGTTAGGTTATGGTTGAATAGGATGCTCAATGGTGAGGCTAGCTCTTGCTGGAGATGTTGCAGAATACAACCTGGGATATTATCAGGTCCCATGGAAGCTGTGTTCTTTGCCTTGGATAGGCCCTTTAACAGTTGATCCATGGAGATGTGAGGTGCGGGACAATTATCAGGGATGTTAAATGGACCTTTGGGGGGGCAGGGGGTGAAGTTTGTGCTGAACCTATCTGCAAGCAGGTTGGCTAAGTCAACAATTTTATTTTGTTTTGGTATTAAAGTGAATAAGAACGGCTTTTTACATTTATTTCTTCATCGAGCTGAGTGAAGTGTGAGTGCTTGTTCACACTGTGTTCTTTTCTTAAGTCAACAAGATCACTGTAAGTGGTACCATTAAGAACTAATCTGGAACAAACCTGGATGGGTATGGCTGAGTCCATGCAGTTGTACAGGTGCTTGTATACTGCACTGGCATACTGTTCAGCATATTTTTCTGCATCCTGTGAGGGTGGTGGTGGTGTGAAGCTACTGATACCCTCCCTTAGAAAGTTGTAGTCAGCTTTTGAGAAATTTTTAGCCTGGTTATGGTTGGGGGGGGGGGGGTTGGATGGGATAGACACTTCAAATGAGACAAACCGATGGTCTGATTTCACCAGGGAGGAACGTACTATGGGGATGGTGCAGTGGTCTCCCATGTTGGGGAGAACCAAGTCTAGAATGTTATGTCCCCTTGTGGAGGATGAGACAAGCTGGTCTAGTGCATTAGAACTGATGAAGCCAAGGAGTCATTACTATAACTGCTATTACCAGGGGATTTAGTGGCAGCAACATAAGATTTGTTTATGAATAGTACCTTTCAGTCTGGCTCCATGTCTCTTGAATTCGTCCCAACTTGAACTAGTGGTGATAATTCCATTGCCCTTTCTATCACCCAAAGCCAAAGAACCATCAGAAAAAGAAGCGTTCCAACTTTGAGTCCTCTCCATTTGGAGCTAACACTGTGGGACTGCCTGACTTCCATAACAGTGGAAATGGATTATCCGATTGGCTGAAAAGCTCAATCAGTGAAGACACAACTCCGACTGTGGAAAGTAAATAATTTAATAAGTAAAAACAACACCAAATTATTCCATAAGCACTTTCATCTCTCAGGGAGACTTCATCAAATAAAATTACCAGCCTACTTTTATACCAATTCAAAGTATTCTCATTTACATAAGTAACTAATCAGCATTCAATGTAAAAGCTACATTACACCACAAATAAAATAGCCTTTTCCCTTAAAATTGGTCCTATAGAGACTTGATCATTCAGTCCAGGAAAAAGGTGGCATTTAATTTTGAAAAGCTCAATCAGCCAAGTCAATAGTAGTAGTTATAGCAACGAAATGAATGTTAATCCAGAGGGGTTTCATAGTGAAGGTGAAAATGATTTAATCAACGACAGTTTAAAACATAAAAGTGCAAAATTTTTGAACAATGAATGTTCGTTTGAACAGTTTATTAACAATCATTTTTATTTTCATTCTGACCAACAAGTTTCCAGGCAATCTAATGTAAGGAGTGAACATAATGAGTGTGACTCGTTAAAAGACTTTATTTATTTATTTATTTATTTATTTGAAAAACTCTTTAAAATTAAGCAATTACAACTGCATAATGCTTATATAAAGAAATGCTTGGATGTTAAAGTGGTCTCTCAGGGTTTAAGAATTTTTAAGTTTCCTTTAGGCTTTGATTTTGATGATATGTACAGTGAATTTATTGAAATGTTTGATAAACTTCGAATGTATGCAAAAAAGCATTAAGTATAATGAAGTCAAGATTTGTAGCTTGTTGTCAGAGGTTGAAAAATTGAATGACGATATCAAAATGATTTAATTTTTGACCAATGGGAAAAACTCTATAAAAAACAGTTTTTTGTTATAGAGAAAAAATGTGGCAAAATTTATAATAGGAAGCTAAAAAAACGTGAGAGGGACACTAAGCAATATGGAGCAGGCAGGCTTATCCAGTTCAGAAACAATTTAAAAGACCATTTAGATATAAAACAAATGTTGATTCCCAAGGTTATGTTCCGAATAATAACAAAGATAAACTGATTTTTTTCTCAGGTGGGCACCATGGGGTCATACGAGAGAAAATCCGAGACAAGAGTACTCGAGACAAGGGGGAATTGAAGCACCAGTCCCCCAGGTAGATCTTTCTAACAAAATCATCCATTCACTTAATGGTTTCCACATTTTGAATTATACCAATATTGACATCACCACTGAATATTTCAGTTTGTTTTCTAAAGGGTTAAAATTTGTTCCTTTTAAAAGATTTGACTATTGTAATGCCTTAGTTGAACCTAGGTTATATATCAGGACGCTAAATTTGGCTTTCTACTTTAAAGATGATGATAACATGACTTTTGGAACTTGTAAACATACCAGAAATGTCAAGAAAAAAGTATGTTCAATCCCCATTTGAACCCCATTCTAGGGGCTTTGGAGAAAGCCATTACTGAAGATATCTATGGCTTAGAGGCAAAATGTTGAAAAGAAGCTCATTTTATAATAATCTAAGTAAAGGGAAGAGAAATCTATTTGTTAAGCTTAAGAATGACAAACCTATATGGATTATGAAGCATGACAAGGGTGGGGGCATTGTTTTACTTGATACTTCTGATTACAGTAAGGCTATGTTTAACATTTTATGGGACGGAGAGACCTATATTCTGGTCTCAATAAATGAAATTATCATTAATTATCAGAGAATAGATTAATTCCTTGAAGAATATTTATTAGATAATAGAATTTCTTTGGATACATATAATGTTTTGAGAGTGAAGAACCCTGTAGCAGCAATTATGTTTGGCATCCCTAAATTCCACAAAAATGTGGATAAATCACCATTTAGACATATTGTAGCAGGACAAGGGTCCAAAACTTACCCTATGGCTGTAGTTATTGATACACGGTTAAAACCTATTTACAACAATCTGGATCATCTTATTATAGACTCTTGGGATTTTTTAGGGAAACTGAAGGGTGATCTTTGGTCCCAGAACATTACATTTTTAACCACTGATGTCATAGATTTGTTCACTTCTATACCTAAAGATAAAGGAATTGACTGTTTACACAACGGCTTAGTTAGATTTACAACATTTGACAATGATAGAATTAATTTGATTCTGGATTTAATGTCATTAGTTTTAGACAATAATTAAATTTTTTCGAGGGGAGTACTTTAAACAAGTTAAAGGAGTGGCCATGGGTGCTTCTTGTGCACCTATTCATGCCAATTTAGTGCTCCTCGAATGGGAATGTAATTACATTTTTGGAAGTCAATTTTTTAAAGATATCAAGCTGTATGCTAGATTCCTGAATGATATGTTTTATTTTATGGAGTGGTTTGGACCAGGATATTGGTAGGTTTATAGAATATATATATCAATAATACATCACCTTTTTTAAAATGTACATACTGTATGGATAATGAAAACACTCATTACTTAGACATGATGATTTACAACACAGGAAGTGGATTTAAATGTAAGTTGTGTAGAAAGCCAACTTATAGCAATTCCTTTTTAGAATTTTCCAGCAGTCACCCATTCACTCAGAAAAAAAAGTATTGTCAAAGGGAAGTTTATAAGGGCAGCCAGAATAACTTCTGTTTTTGAGGACATTGTTAATGAATTAGCTTTTATAGCTGACATGTTTTTAGCCAGAGGCTACCCAGCTGCATTAGTTAATGACATCATGCAATATGTACAGACTCAATGGGGAAAAAAGTTCAACCCCCTGTTAGGGACTGGTTTAATTAATTCTGATAAGGCTAGTATAGATGATAATTATCAGAGGGCTTTAAGTTTATAGTACGGCCCACAAGTCAAGGAGATTAAAGACATTTGTAGGAAAAATTGGAATATTCTTAAGGGTAACCCTGAAATTTCCCTTTTGTTAGAGAATACTCCTTCCTTTGTGTATAAAACTGGGCCTAATATTAAACAAACTGGGCCTAATATTAAACAAAGTTTTGAAATGGACGAATCTAATATTACAATGCATAAAAGGTAATACAAAATGTGGATCATGTGACCAATGTTCAGTGATCTTGGTAGGTGATTGTTTGATATTGGAAAATGACATTCATTCCAGAGTTTATTTCGTTAAAGTAAATTGTCAATCCAAGGGAGTAATTAACTTTGTTAAATGCATGGGATGCCCTGCTTTCTATGTGGGTAAAACCGAAAGAGGGCTAAGGAGACAAATTTATGAACACTCTTATCAGATGAGAAAACACAATATTAATAATGCCTTATTTAAACATCTTAATAATAGTCCAAACTGTTGAATATTTAAATTTGCCATTCTTGAACAAGTGAGGATTAGTCCCAGAGGTAGTGATTTTAAGTCTTTACTAGAAGAGAAAGAAGTGAAATGGCAATTGAGACTCCACGCTGGGCAGCCTCCTGACATTAATAAAAACATTTCACTCCAACCTATCTGAAATTTTAGGGCTAATTTTATTTGATAGTGATTTAATACCATTTTTATCATACAGACATGTATTTTTACTTGTAAGCTTGGTTGTTTAGTTGTGTGCTTTTTTGGCCAGAGCACTGTTGAATTATAAATGTGTTGTTCGATTGATACTTTCTAAGGTATTTATTGGCTGGTTGTTTAGCTTCTAATTGATTCTGATGAAGTCCTTGGTGATTGTAGGATGAATGTGCTTAATCTTTATATTTTTTAATTATAATATAGTGTGCCGAGGGAATAAATACAAGCCATTTCTCTCCTGAGGGAAGGAAAAGTAAATTTGTCTGTCATCAGTGTAACTGTGGTATGTTAAATCCCTTTCCCTTAGCAGATCTCTTAAAGGTAGCATGTACACAGTGAACAGCAAAGTGCCATAAATAGAACCTTGTGGCATTCCACATTCAAGATGGTACACAGATGATGAGTTGAATCCTGAACAGCCCCTTTGCATATGGTTAGGCAGGTACATGGTAAGCCAGTCAAGAACTGTACCAGAAATATCACAGAAGAACTTTAGATGTTTTATTAAGATGCCATGGTCCACTGTGTCAAATGCTGCCCAGATATTCAGGAGAACCAACATTGTATAGTACTACCCTAGAGAGCACAGGGTTACCTGCATGATATACTTTTTATTATTTAGTCACCTGTTATAATGATGCTGCTTGCTTCATAGTTACTGCACTTGAAGCCCCTCATTTAGATTATCTTTACCTGTTACACTTACTGCACCCAAATCCAGCCTACTGGATAAAGCTATTGGATTTAACTTTGCCACTAGTCACCGATTTCCTTATTGATCCCTCAAATTTTTGTCACTTTTGCATTTATTTTTGCACTGATGATTACTACAGTAGTCTCACCTCATACTATTTTATCCTTTAGCCATATTCCATACTATCACATTTTTTTAGTCCAGTCAGTTATTCTCCTCTTGTTTACACCCTATAGTAAGTTATTAGCCTATCCTGTTTTGTTATACTTTTTTTATTTTCACTAGGCATTATAGAATCAGTCAGCTTTTTCCCCTTCTAAAGCCAACCTGATAGCACTACGTATTTTGAGGAAGTGTAGTAACTGCCTCACACTTACCAAAAGCTCCTCATTGCTACTTCACAATAATGTGAGGGGTGTTAAGTATTTACTTAACATAGAGGCCACCTTCTCACCTCAGAACACATTCAGTAAGTGCAGCACACATACATACACAGCACAGAGCACCTCAGTTAAACCATCTTACACTGAGGATATTAAGAGAATATTGCCTAAGTCTCCCAGGCTAAAGATCAACAAATCTCAGACATTAGTTCATACAACACATTCACCTTCATCCTTCACATCCACAGCAAGTACACATATATCTGAGAGTGACAAAAATGCAGACTCTAAACCCTTGTGGCCCACTGAGACTGCATCTAACTACAGTAATGCCTTAGTAATAGGTGACTCTATTGTCAAGCATATGGACACCACCCATACCAAGCTGGATGAGAATAAGGTAACAGCTGTCTGTGTGGAGCCACGATCCTTGATGTAACAAGGCTTCTTACATTCCTCCATTCTGAAAAATACAGTTATGACCTGTTTGCAGCCATGTAGAAGGATATGGTTGAGCTTGCTATGCATGTGTCTGAGTCAGGAAAGAAACTGGTCTTGAGCGGTATTTTGCCATCATCCAGAATGACGCAGAGATTCAAAGACAAGGTAACTGGCCTTAATAATTGACTATGTAGCTGGTGTTATGCTACAAGGGATTCAGCATAAGTCGGTTTGGAATGACATGGCTGACAAGTCTTCCTGCTTTGCCAGAGAAGGTCTGCACTTTTCTTACAAAGTCTTTCACATTCTGAAAAAAGCCTTTACTACTCCCATAGTGCATTCTTTAGGCAGAGTCCATCTGATGAACAGTCCAACATAGTAAATTCTAATTTGGAACCCATTCATGTGGCTCTACACTTCCAGTGTATATACTTCTGTGTTTAGGGACTTCTCTAAAGCAAATCTTTGGTTACTTGATGAGCTAAATAAATTCTGCTGTAATCTTGCCTAACCAGATCTCACTGCTAAAGCTGCTGCATATGATTCTGACTTCTACTCCCAGTTAACAAAAAATGCCCAGTCCTGAGGCTTCCTGCAACTTCAGTGCATTCATATATGTGTAGTTACTGAGAAATGGTTTCAGACCAATGAAAATACTCCTGCTGTTCCTGGGTATACTGCCTATCATGTCTTCATACTCACTGGCAATTGAGGGGAACTATCAGTATTTGTGAAGGATATTATCACCTTCACTTCACAGCACATTACTCGGGACACCACATGTGAAGTCTTAGATGTCCGAATCACCATAAGCAAGACTAATCACCACAACATAGCTGGTTATACAACACTCTGTATGTCCCCTTTTGAGCAAGATAGCTATCTTAATACATTAGCTGAAATAATACCTTTCTACTGGTGAACTAAAATTATCCCTCAGTAAACTGGATGACCTATGCTGACAGTGATCATCATGCCCAATAATTCCTTGACATTGTAAATGCTAACTCTTTTACAAATAGTTAACCATCCTGCTAGGGGCCCCGAATATCCTTGAGTTAGTCCTCACAAATATGCCCACTTCTTTCACATCCCCATACATATCATCATGTATTCCTTCAAAACTGGTAATACTTCCAGTGTATATACTTCTGTGTTTAGGGACTTCTCTAAAGCAAATCTTTGTTTACTTGATGAGCTAAATAAATTCTGCTGTAATCTTGCCTAACCAGATCTCACTGCTAAAGCTGCTGCATATGATTCTGACTTCTACTCCCAGTTAATAGTTGTATTGATAAGACAGTCCCTATCTACATCAAATATAATGATGTAAAAAATAAATATATGCTGTGTTGATCCACTAGCGGGAAATACAAAGAAACTGGAACACAGAAAAAATGCCAAGGATGTAACAGCTGGCCAGCTACCAAAGCTTCAGGGCACCTTCCATGCACCAAACTGTCAAGTAGCTCAAGCTGAGCTGACTAAATGACAAGTAAGGGTCTGAAACCCTTCACAGATCTCCTTACAACAGAAAGAGAGAGACTGTGCCCTGAAAGAGCAAGGCTAGGAATAACAAAAAATAAATGTCCACATCCTGGCATAAAAACAAATGCAAAAAAAAGGGGGGGATGGAGGGAGAGAGCGGCTACTGCAGCAGTGATCATTCAA
Organism: Protopterus annectens; assembly: GCF_019279795.1. Classification (NCBI taxonomy): domain Eukaryota; kingdom Metazoa; phylum Chordata; order Ceratodontiformes; family Protopteridae; genus Protopterus; species Protopterus annectens. The sequence continues at coordinate 91,852,345 of NC_056725.1, forward strand.
ATATCAACTACTATGTTAAGTTCAACTTACACACCTGTACTATGTTCTTCATATAGATCACCTTAGCTATATGGGTAGATTACCATAGTTAACTATATTTGAGAGGTGGAAGGACAAAGCATGAGCTGGAACTAGGGAAGAAATCCAGTTTATAGTGCTTTGTAAAGGTATGTACAGAGGACCAAGTAGCAGCTTCTAGAATACTTGTAGACTCCAACCCTTTCCAAAAAGCCATAGAAGAAGCCAGTGTCCTTGTAAAGTAGGCCTTGACCTTTCCTGGAATAGATTTCTCATGGTGAGTATAACAAAAGATAATAGCCTTAGACAACCATTTGGAAATAATCTATTTTGACACTGGTTGTCCCTTCTTCTTACCTTCACAAGAAATGAACAATTGATCCGATGATATGAAAGATTTAGTTCTGTCAAGACAGTACATGAGCTGTCTGTGCTCATCGAAGGTATGGGGTGTCCCTCCTTCTGTTTTAGGTTCAGGAAAGAAAACTGGGAGATGGATAGTTTGACTTAAAGTAAACTTGGATACTACTTTATGTATAAAAGAAGGATTAGTTCTCAAAAAAAATCCTTTCCTTGTAGAAAATGATGTAGGGCTGACTCACCATCAGAGCCTGCAGTTTTATTGGACCAACATAAGTTTTGCAATTACTTGAGTTTTTGAGCTGGCATGAGCTCAACATCAAGAGTTATTCCACTACAGATGTTAAATAGAGTGCTTAAATAATCACTTGTACCTAGAAAGGGAAGTACATCATTTATTTCCAATTGTCCAAAAATAGAAGTTTTGAGAAATGCTTGGGTGTACCTCAGAGACAAGAAAGTATGTATGTGTGAATGTATGTGTGTGAGAGACAGAAAGAGAGAGAGAGAGAGAGAGAGACAGAAAGTGTAGAACAGGGTCATACCATGCTATAAAGTCAAAGTTTGGCATGTTACATTAGAGTTAAGTATTCATAAAGCAGGGAAGATAACACTCAGAGAGACTGCTCTGACATTTAATGAGACAATACATCAAAAAACAAGACGTGTAGGAAGATGTCTTTTGATCCATGAAAGATCCAACCCTCTCTGACTTCCTGTTCCCTCACAGAACAATTGTTACCACACATACCCAGTTGTTGTGTCTTTCGGCTTTTCCCGGGTAGGGGTTCACCACAGTGGAACTCCAGTCCGCTAATGATTGGTAGTTGATTTTTACGTGCTGAGTTACCAGCCCTGACGCACAACCTTCAACGAAGGTACGCCCATTCATGCATGTCTCCACGCAGAAGATGCTCTAGCTGAGAATCGAACCGGACAGCGTCTTACTGTGAGGCAACAACGCTACCGCAGCACCACCTTAAAGGGGCACTATCTTGTTTCAAAAATCAGTTTCTTGCCTCGGACCAAAGCTGAAAACATTGACACCCACTTAGCTAATCACCTCCCCCTTTGTGACATCATGCATGATGTAACTGTGTTCCTACCTACAGCATCAACTTTTTTTAAAATGTGTGTAAATCTCTAGTACAGTCCTGTTTTTGCTCCCTGAGGAATTAGATACCAGCATGTGTGTTCCAGTACTGCTTAAATTTGCGATCGCTATCATCTAGTGCTAGGAGTGACGATGATTACATTCAAGCCAGAGTGGTAGAAAAACATAACCCTTACTGCAAGCACTAGTTACAGTGAACCATTCCTTTCCCTTTACATGTTATTATGGAATATAGTCGGATCTGCCTCTCAAGATACATGCCTTTGCACCTCAATGTAAATACATGTATTTGCGAACAGTACAGCTTTACAGTATTCCTTTTACATAGCAAATGCTATTTTCTTTAAAAATGGAAACAGCTATTTGTAATTTGTGCTTCTTATAAGTGCTTTGCTTTACTAAATGTCCATCCACATTAAAGCATACATCTCCAGCAGTGACATCAATGTACACATACCTGGCATACCAGTCTCCTTTTTGCTGCATGCTTCACTGTTGTGAATGCCCATGCTGCAAGTTTTAAATGCTACTGTAACTTGTACTTTCAATCAATGGCATTCTGATGATGTATTGCATAAGACTTTAGAACACCTCATTTGTTGAATGAAATAATCTAATCATATTACTGCCTGGCAGTAACTTTTTATATGAAAGAAGTAATGTGTATGATGGAAGGGCAGCAGCAAAAGCATAACCGTTACCGATCTTACGGAACCGGCAATCTAACCGTTTTATTTACGGAACCGGCAATCGGTCATTTTACTTACTGTACAGGAGTAAGGGAGTGCATTTTTTAACAAGGACACTAACTAGTTCTTCAGACATGTGGATAATTGAATCAGCAGAGTTACAGCTGACTGGCACAGTCCATCAGAGCTTAGTGATTATTGCCACTTTCTGTTCTGTGCACATGCAGGGTTCCATTCTTCCGTTTTTTAAAAAGACACTTTTTTGCTTTCCAGCACACCTCCCAACTGTCCGGATTTTCACACAAGGTCCAGATATTTGACTTATACTTTTGGTCTGTACTTCACAAGATTTGTGTTTTATGGAAATCACTCTATATTGCAGGGCCTAATTAATGTCATGCATTTCAGTGTTAGAAATTGCATGCTAACAAAAGAACGGTTATTCCAGCAACTTTATAAGTTTACAAAAGTAATGTTTAACAACCATCACATAATTTTGGGTCATTGTCTGTTCATTAATTTCAGCTTTGTCCAGATTTCTTGTTCTGAGTGTTATGATGGCCATTATTGCCATGCCATGGATTATTATTTTATCAGGTTTACTACTCAGATACCTGATAAATAACATTGTTGAGCAACAGGATGACAAGATACATTTATTAAGATTTTTCTGTTGGTCTGTTTGCTCTTCTTGTAGTACTTAACTGTGGATATTGTTTATTTATTGGCATTTGATTACCGGGAAAGTCCAACTGGGTAGGAGTCCATTTTAAATGGAGTCCTGTGAAGAAAATTTGTAAAGAATTACAAAACATTTTAAGACCAAGAATTTTACAGTTTTAAACAATAATACAAAAAATGAATACAGTTTAAACAATTAAACCAAATTATAATACAGAGTATGAAAATATTAGTTAAGAATAGATGCAAGTTATATGGCAATGTTTTAATAGTTAAAGAAATTTTATCCAGTTTATAGAAAAAAGTATGGTAACAGGAATTGCAATAAAAAGTCAGGGAAAAGCAGGTCTATTGTATATTTAGAGAGAAAGCCAAGGGATAGAAATTGACAGAAGTAAGGAATTGAGTGAAAAAGGAAGAGTAAATAGATGAAAGGTACGACTAGGTATCTGTCTACATTTAGGGATATCCTGATGTTGAGTAAGAACAGGTCCAGCTGTTGGCTAGGAAGTTATTCAGAATGGTTTTGAAGGATGGGAAGGAGGGTACTGACCTGATGGATACAGGTAAGGAGTTCCAGACCTTAGCAACATGGCACGAGTACAGACAATGCCCAGCAAATTTGATTGGTTTTGGACAGACAGGAGGTTTTGGTCATTGGAATGTAATAATCGACTAAGAACATAGTTGTGTAGAATGTTATTTAGTGCAGGACAGGCATATGGATTTGGGATAATTTTATAGTTGGTAAGAAGCTGTGTATATGTTACTTGATGGGGTAGTTCTAATCAATTTTTGCTTTTTTAGTGCTCTTCAATGTGACTTCTGAAAGGTGTATTTGCTGCAAGTTTAGCTACTTTGTTATGGCGTTGCTCAAATTTTTGTGATGACTTAAGATTAGCAATGATGGGCTTACCAGCAACTAACACTAGGTAAGACTGCAATCCAAATTGTAGCTTGCTACAGATCCCCCACCATACCCCAAGATTCTCACTACACCTTTCTAAACATACTGGAAAATATTAAGATAGAACCAAACACCCTAATACTGGGTGATTTTAACTACCCTGCCATTAACTGGGAAAACTACTCATGTCCCAACACCTTTAGAACGGTTCTTGGAATTCATAAATTCCAACGCCCTGGATCAACTGATCCATAGTCCCACCAGGGGCTCCAATATCCTAGACCTGGTCATTACCAACATGGGAAATCAATGCTCCATACCTATGGTCACCCCCTCGTTAGTCAGGTCTGACCATAAGCTAATACCCTTAACATCCACATCCCACCCCTCCCCAGTAAAGAAACCACCATAAAAAACTTCTCCAAGGCCAACTTCATGCTACTCAAGTCAGAAGTGACAAACTTCATGACACCCATGCAGACGGGAACTGAAAGTTCAACTGCTGAATCCTACACTAAGGCACTGTACGAGCACATCCACTCATGCATGAATCGTGCCATCCCAAATAGAACCAAAATGCTCTCATCCAAAAAAGGAAGCCAATCTGGTGGTCCCCTGCCATAAACAAACTTTACAACAAAAGGAAGAAACTTTTGCAGAAAAGAGGAAAATCCCAGGATGCAAAAAAACTCCCTTACTAGCCTCAGTAAGAAACTGAGATGCCTCATAAAATCCTCCAAAGCTAGTTACAAAAATAAAATTGCTAAAGATTCCAAAGACAACCACAAAGCATTCTATAACTATGTCAAGAATCTAAATGGCAATGCTCAGATCTGCTCTGAGCTAAAACAGAATGGCATTAAATATACTGATCCGAAGGATATTGCCAATATCCTGGCAGATCGATTCAGTGCCAACTTCACCCCTCTCACCCCTAAATGGCCCATCTCAATACCGAAGATTGCCAAATTCCAGTAATAACGGCCACACAGGTACAAAATGCACTCTCTAAAGCCAAGAATACAGCATCCATGGGACCAGATGACATCCCGGGCTGTGTACTACATGAACTACAATATGAACTGGCACCTCACCTAAGTGTCATGTTTAATCATAGCCTCACCTCAGGTTTCATGCCCACTGAGTGGCGCAGAGCTACAGTTATCCCAATCCACAAGGGGATCCACCTTGGATCCCTGAAACTACTGTCCCATCAGTCTGACAAGCCTTATCTGCAAGGCCATGGAGCGTATTATCATGGAACTTATAAACAAAGACATTGGCAACCTTCAAACACTGGACCCCACCCAGTTTGGGTTTGTGAAGGGCCGATCTTGTCTCCTGAACCTGATTGACTTCTTTGAATCAGTCTCCAGAGCCATGGACAAGGGTAAGGTGGTCCACACAGCCTATCTAGACCTTGCCAAGGCCTTTGACACCATCCCCACTCTGGAATCATAGATAAACTTACTAAGTTGGGCATTAATCCCTATGTCACCCAATGGGTTGCTAAATGGCTTACTGATAGAACCCACACTGTAAAAGTAGCCAACTCCAAATCCAGCTCCAGACAAGTGACAAGTGGAGTACCTCAGGGTTCAGTCCTGGGGCCACTCTTGTTTGGCATCTACTTCTCTGAAGTACAGGTCAACACTAAGGGACTCTGGCTAACAAAGTTTGCAGGTGACTGCAAACTGGGAGCCATTATTGAATCCCCAAATGATGTGGATACTCTACAAAAGGGCCTTACAGAAACAGATGCTTGGTGCCAGAGCCATGGGCTCAAGCTCAATACCAAGAAATGTATTGTTATCCCCTTTGGGAAAAAACATGTATCCATGAATTACCATATAGGTGGCAGTACACTAAACACAGAAAGTGTGATAAGAGACTTAGGGACACAGGTGAACAGTGGTCTCACCTTCAATAACCACATCGCCACAACAGTCAGGAAATCCTTCTATGTGGCACACCTCATCACGAAGGGCTTTTCATCCAGAAAAAAGGAGGTCATTGTCCCACTGTACTCATCCCTCATTAGACCCATTATAGAATACAACGCTCCATTTGATATGTACCTCTCAAGACATCTGCAACAACTGGAAAGGCCTCAGAAATACCTCACTAAAAGAATCACAGGTCTAAAGCAGATGCCCTATGCTGACCGCCTTAAAAAACTCCAGCTATACTCTGTTGCATATCGTCTACTCAGAGGTGATCTCTGCTTAACATACAAGGCCATGTCAAACCCAGAGCTGTTGGACATACTACACTTAAAGAAATCCCAATCCCTCAGAGCTACACACTCCAGGGATCTAAACCTTGTCATCACAATAAACAAAACATGCTGGAGGGATAGGTTCCTGACCCAGAGACTCCCCAGACTCTGGAATAGATTGCCCATACATGTCAAGCAGAGTGCCTCTTTGGACCTCTTCAAGAGGAACCTTGAAGATTGGATGGGAGAAAGGAAATTCACCCCAGGGATCACGTCAGTCGCCCTGCTAGACAGGGGTCCAGG
>NC_056725.1:91917326-92009826 GCF_019279795.1 Protopterus annectens
GGGTTTTTTCCCCCTTTAAAAACCCCTTTTTTGGTTTTCCTTTTTTTTATTTCAAGGTGGGGTGGGATGAGGACCTAAGATTAGTTTGTGATCTGATCTCACCAGTGAGGGGTATACTTGGGGAACATTGTGCTCCCATGTTCGTGATGATGAGATAAAATATGTTATCTCCTCTTGTGGGATGGTGACTAGTTGTTCCATGGCATTTGAGTTTATGAATTCCAGGAACTTTTGGGCTAGGGTGTTTGGGCTTGAGTAGTGTTCCCAGTCTATATTAGGGTAATTGAAGTCACCTAGTATGATGGTGTTTGGTGATACATTTATCCCTCTAGTGTTTTCAGGAAGGCCATGTGAGGTTCCTGAGTTTGTGAGGGTGGCCTGTAACATGCTACAATTTGCAGAGCAGTCTTGCCTATGGTTAATTGCACCTGGATGGTCTCCGATGCATCGTCCCCACCAGTCTTGAGGTGTGGGTGTCCTTGATGAATATGGATCCCCTCCTTTCTTGGTATTGTCCGGATTTTGGGGCGGAACGCATGATATGAGTAAAACCTGATAGCTGGGGTGCTCTCAGGAGCCTTGAACCAGGTTTCTGTCACAGCACAGACATCGATGTTCTCCATACTGAGAAGGGCCCAGTGCGGCATTTTGCCATTTAGACTTCTGGCATTGAGCAGCATTCCCCTTATTTTTTTTCTTTTTTTGTGTTCTGGGGTGGTAGGTTTAGAATTTGGGCCTTGCCAAAAAAAGGCACTAGGGGGGGGGCAAGGGCCTTTGCCAATATCCGGACCCCCGGGGGTGACGGGTGCAAGCCGGGGAGCTGGCTTGTCCAGCATGTCATCCCAGGCAGACAGACACTGGATCCCCTTTGAATGACACCAGTGTTTAAGCCAATTGTTAAAGCTGATCATCTTATCTCTGTATTGTGGCATCATTCTTGGTGAAGGTAGGATACTGCTCAAGGTCAGGGTCATACCTGCCTGGGCTACATAATCAGAGAGCTCCTGAATGTCTTTTCATGTAGTCCAAAAAGGGCCTCAGGTCGTTACACCAGCATGGACAATGACGGGTCTATTTGTACCTGTTTTAGAGACCTGAGTGCTTGCATTATGTGGCAGATTCTAACAGGCAGCTTACTGTGACCTTCTCCTTACTCAGTCGTGAGCGGGACATCAGTGTGTCTGACTATGGAGTCACCAATGACTAGTGTGTCTGGCATTGTGTTTGGCCTTAAGGGCTGTGACTTTTTGACACTCTGACTGTGAGGAGTGTTGCAGGTGTTGTGTTCTGAGGTGGTTTGTTTGGGTGTCTGCTTTGGTGGCCTCTGCTGTTTTGGTAGATTTTGATCAGAGCCTCTGAGTATGTTTTTGTGTGTTTATGTGTATGATTTGAAATGGTACTATGTGAGACTGGGTCTATAGTGTGTGGTAACCTTCTCCTCCTGACTGGTCTTGCCAGTCCTATGTTGAAAAGCTCAGCCTCCAGTTTGGCGTAGTTGCATCTCGATTTTTGTTTTTTGGGAGGAGGAACGGTACATGAGGCAAGTAACATTGCCTCAATATTCAGGTTCACCAGCTGAGCAGGAGAGGACACTAGCAACTGATCCCCCGACATGCTAGAAGGAATAGACAAAAAATTTAAAAAGATTCCCGGGGCGGGGGGACCGAGAAATGGGGGTTTCCTTTTGGGGTTATCTATGACAAGAGTGCATAAAAGGTTGCTTGGGGGCAAAGATAGAGAATAGTCTACTTGGAGTCAAGTAGAGATGATCTTTTAGTTATAGGATACGTTTATTAGATCAGTAGTATAGTTCGAGGAAGGTAGTTTTAAGGGAAAATTTGAAGAGTGGACTTTAGGTAGCCCTTTTGTTTAAACCTGAACCGGGCGCCCCGGTGCAACAGTGGCAACCCCGGGCCAAAGGGGCTTTATAGCAGGGGCTGGAAAAGGCAGGAAATGACCCAAAAAGGCCAATAAACTACAAGTTACTGCCTTAAACCACTCCACAGAGGAAAAAAGGCAGCTCAGTACCCCACTCCCCCTAGTGAGTAAAGAAACTACCCCCGACCAAACAAAAAAAATGGGGAAAAAAAAAAAACCCCCGGGGATCAAAAATCTGTTAAACAAACTTTTAAAAGGGAAAACGGTATTTTTTGTTTTTTAATTTTTTTAGAAAAAAAAAACAAAAATTTTTTTTTTTCATAAAGCTATAAAACAGTAAAGGTATTACCCGGTTTTAACAAGCAAAACTTAAAAAGCAATGCAAAAAAAATTAAAAAAAAAAAAAAGGTTCGTCGGCAGAAATGCTAAACAAAAAGTTGCAAAAAAATATTAAACGGAAAGTTTGCTTTTCGGCCGGGCCCAGGAACCCTTGGCAACAAGTTGCTACTCTTAGAAAAACCCCCGCCAAACTTTTTATCAGGGGTGGAAAAAAAAAATGCCCCAAAAGGAATAAAAAAAGACTGCCAAACCATTCGGGGAAAACGGCACTGACCCCTATAAGTAGAAAAAATATTGAAAAAAGGGTAAAAAAAGGCAAGAAAACCCAATAAAAATCTGTTAAACAAACTTTTAAAATTGGAAAACGAGTTTTTTTGTTTTTTTTTTTTCAATAAAAAAAAATCAATAAATTTGGTTTTTAAAAGATCAAAATAACAGGGGTTTTTACCCTTTTTAATTTTTAAGCAAAATTAAAAAAATGAATAAAAATTGCTTTCGTCAGGAATGCGAAAAAACAGGCGTAGTAAAAGGGCAAAAATCAAAAAGCAAAAAAATCAAATCGGAAATTTTTTTTTCTGGTTTGCTTCTGGCTCTGCGGGCCCCGGGGAAATTCTGGCCAAGGAAAAGCCCGCAAAGGTCTTTATAGCCGGAAAAGCGGAAATGAAAAAGGCCAAAAAAAAAGATGCCAAACCATTCCCTAAAAAAAGGACTCTACCCCACTCCCCTAGGAAAAGAAACTACCCCTACCAAACAAGGAAAAGGAAAAACAAAACCAAAAAAGAGGGACAGAAAACACCGGAACAAAATTAAAAATAGGGAAAAACAAATTTTTTTTTTTTCAATTTTTTTTGTCAGTCAAAAAAGCGGTTTTTCAAAAATGCTTCCATAACTTAGGTATTACCTGTTTTTTAAACTTTTGAAAACTTAAAAAGCAACTAAACAACAAGCAAAAAAACATAAAACATAAACAGAAAAAACGGGGAAAATAGCAATAAAGGCAAAAAAAAAAGCAAAAAAATCAAATCGGAAATTTGTTTTCTGGTTTGCTTCTGGCTCTGCGGGCCCAAGGGACTTGCTGGCCAACCAGAAAACCCCCGGTCTTTATAGCCGGAAAAGCGGAAATCCCCAAAAGGCCAAAAAAAAAGATGCCAAACCATTCCCTAAAAAAAGGACTCTACCCCACTCCCCTAGGAAAAGAAACTCCCCCTTTCCAAAAAAAAAAAGGGAAAACAAAAAAAAACCCCGGGGACAGAAAAACGATCAGGAAAAACTATTGAAAATATAAAAAAGGGTTTTTTTGCAATTTTTTTTTGTCAGTCAAAAAAGCGGTTTTTCATAAATGCTTCCATAACTTAGGTATTATTTTTTAACTTTGAAAACTTAAAAAGCAACTAAACAACAAGCTTTTAAAACATAAAACTAAACAGTAAAACGGGGAAAATAGCAATAAAGGCAAAAATCAAAAAGCAAAAAAATCAAATCGAAATTTTCTTTTCTGGTTTGCTTCTGGCTCTGCGGGCCCAAGGGACTTGCTGACCAAGAGAAAACCCCGAAAGCGGCAAGGGGGCTAAAAGCGGAAAGCCCCAAAAGGGCCAAAAAACCAAACTCCAAAACTCCTTAAAAAAACCCTAGCCCCACCCCACTAGTATAAAAACTCCCCTTGAAAAAAAAAAGGAAAAACAGGAAAAAAAAAACCCGGGGATAGAAAAACGATCAGGAAAACATTGAAAATATGGAAAAAAGAATTTTTTTTTTTTTTTTTTTAGTCAGAAAAAAATAAATTTGTTTTTTTAAATTTAAAAAGCTATCAAGTGTAACCTGTTTTTTAAACTTTGAAAACTTAAACAAAACTAAACAACAATTTTAAAAAAAAAAAAAAAACATAAACAGTAAAACGGGGAAAATAGCAATAAAAAGGCAAAAGTCAAAAATAAAAAAATCAAATCTAAAATTTGTTTTCTTCTCTCTGCTCTAGGAACTCTGCTGGACACCACGAGGAGCTGTGCTGAGTTCTCTATAGAAAAAAAGGGCCCAAGGGGGGGGAAAAAGGGGAAAAAACCCAAAAAAAAATTTAAAAACCCCCTTTAAAAAAAAAGGGAACCCCCCCCCCCTTTTAAAAAAAAGAAAAAACGAAAAAAAAAAAAAAAAAAAAACCCCCGGGGAAAAAAAATTACAAAAAAAAAAATAAAAAAAGGGGTTTTTTTTTTTTTTTTTTTTTTAAAGGCAGAAAATACAATAAATGCTGTTTTTTTCGACTAAATGCTATCAAAAGCTAGTACACTTGAGTGTATTAGCCTGTTGTTTAACTTTTAAGCAAAACTTAAACAAGCAAGTGCAATAAACAATTCAAGCTATTAAAACAGAAAAAACAGGTAATAGCAGAATAAAACAGGCAGAAATAGCAATCGAAAGGCTTAAAAAGTCAAAAATGCAGAAAAAATACTTAGAATCTGGAAAGTTTGTCTTTTCTGGTCTCTGCTGCTCTAGGAACTCTGCTGGACACCACGAGGAGCTGTGCTGAGTTCTCTATAAGAAAAGCCCGCCAAAGCGTTTTATAGCAGGGGCTGGAAAAGACAGGAAATGACCCAAAAGGCCAAAAACTACAAGTTACTGCCTTAAACCACTCCTCTGAGGACAAACAGGCAGCTCAGTACTCCCTACTCCCACAAGTGAGTAAAGAAACTCCCCCTGACCAAACAAGGAAAATGGAAAAAACGGGAAACCCAAGACAAAGCCCAGGGATCAGCAAAATCTGATCACTGGAACAAACTATTAGGAAAAACAAGAGTTTTTTTTTAGCTTTTTTTCAAGTTTTTTCAGATAGCCACAAAATACAATAAATGCTGTTTTTTTTAAAAATGCTATCAAAAGCTAGTACACTTGAGTGTATTATGTTGTTTAACTTTTAAGCAAAACTTAAACAAGCAATGCAATAAACAATTAAGCTATTAAAACAGAAAAAACAGGTAATAGCAGAATAAAACAGGCAGAAATAGTCAAAGGCTTAAAAAGTCGAAAATGCAAAAAAAATACTTAGAATCTGGAAAGTTTGTCTTTTCTTGTCTCTGCTTTTAGGAACTCTGCTGGACACCACGAGGAGCTGTGCTGAGTTTCTAAAAAAACCCCCCAAAGCGGCTTTATAGCAGGGGCTGGAAAAGACAGGAAATGCCCCAAAAATGGCAAATAAACAAAAAGTTAGTGCCAAAAACCACTCCTCTGAGGAAAAAAGGCAGCTCAGACCCCTACTCCCACTAGTGAGTAAAGAAACTACCCCTTGACCAAACAAGGAAAATCGAGAGAACAGGGACCAAGCCAAAGCCCAGAGATCACCAAAATCTGATCACTGGAACAAACTATTAGAAAAGTATGGAAAACAAGAGTATTTTTTTTTTTCAAGTTCTTTTCAGATAGGCAGAAAATACAATAAATGCTGTGTTTTTTGACTAAATGCTATCAAAAGCTAGTACACTTGAGTGTATTAGCCTGTTGTTTAACTTTTAAGCAAAACTTAAACAAGCAAGTCATAAACAACAACTATAAAACATAAAACAGGTAATACAGAATAAAACGGAGAAATGCAATAAAGGCAAAAAGGAATGCAGAAAAATCTTAGAACTGAAAGTTTTCCAGACTCATTTCCTGGGCTGCTTAGGAACAAAGTACACCACGAGGAGCTGTGCTGAGTTTCTAAGCCAGAAAAGCCAGAAAGGGCTTTATAGAGGGCTGGAAAATCCAGGAAAGACCCAAAATCCAATAAACTGCAGTTGCTGCCTTAAACCACTCAATGAGGATTTTTAGGTAGCTCAGTACTCTACTCCCAAAGTGCTTAAAGAAACTACCTTTGTCCACCCAAAGGGAAAATGGAGAAAACCCTAGCCTTTGCCATATCAGCACAGAGTTCAAGATCATGCCATGACCTTGACTCCAAGATGAGCAGGATTTGTACAGCTTGGAGCTAACAAATCAAGAGGGGGCATAAAAACATTATTATAGGCCTCCACAGCCTTATCTGCAACCAGAGAACTGAACTCTTGCAGATGTTAATGATCAATGGAAGACAGTGAGTTCAATGTTACATAAGACCACTTTGGTCAGACCCAGATTCAAACTAGTTACAGGAGAATAAGTCGTATCCTGGAATCAGCTACCAACAGATATGAAACACATCAAAGTTATTCAAACATTAAAAAAAAATGGTACACAGCATTTACAAAACAAGTCAAAGTGCAACTGCTTTCATGACACTGGCTAATTTTTGCTGCTCATAGCTGCAAAGACTGTACATTCTGAACATGTTATACTTGGGATAACCTACTTTACACTGTATATCAAATGATAATACTGTAAATATTGTTTTTGTGTTTCAAACTGTTTGACTGTAAGGCTTTTATCTATGCCATGTATTTTCTTTACTAAACTGTATTACTTAAAGATTTGCATTATGCCTTTTGTTATCTATATCACAGCATTTACTGTATATTGTACAACTGCACCTGGGTCGGCAGGAAAGGGTCAATATTATTGTAATAAAATCTTGTGTCCTAATAACACTCATCTGTTGACCAGGTAGGTACACTGAACACACAGTTTCTTTTCAGAAACAGTCTGAAAGCAATGTCTGGTTAAGTTACTTACTCAATGTCACACAGTAGGCAAATGAGAACTGAGGGAAACATACCCAGTACCAGAGGAACTGCAGTTCACAGCCTTAACCTACTGTGCCAACTACCAGACTTACTGTTGATACAATTTTCTTCAACAGAACAAATAACTCAAATCTGTTTTCATAAATGAATTAGTCTCTACACAGTGTCACTATAAAAGAAAATTGCAATCAAGTATCTCACACTTTCTAAGTAAACACTCCCCCTTGGCACAGACACAAAAATGTCATTTATGCTGTCTGATGCATCATATTTAACTTTGGAAGCTGTCTTGCTATTTTCAGTCAAATTCTTCCAGTTTAATCAATTAATCTATCAATTAATTAATTAAGTCCTATCCTATTTTAATTATATTTTACTCAAAATAATTACACATTTCCAATCTCATGTTCTTGTTCCTTCTCAGCAAAAGCTCCTCGTGGTCCTGCAGAGGGTGCTAGCAGCAGAAGGCAAAAAGAATGACTGCTAAACTGATTTAAGTATAATTTATTGCTACCACCTTTGTGACCGTCTTTCTCCCCGAAAAGTGAGTTCTATCTGCTGTTTTACCTGTTTAAGCTTGTTTTACTGTTATTTTTAAATTGCACTTTAAAGTTTGTCTTTTGTTGTATTTTATCTGTTCCTGCTCACTCAAGTGCCTAGCCTGTGTTAATAACTGTGAATTTTCTGCTGTTTGTTTCTTAAAAACAAAAACAAAAAAAATATCCTTGTTTCCGCCTTTCCTGACTGAAGTCCCTTCGGCTTTTTTGTCCCCCCTGACCAAACAAGGAAAATGGAGAAAACAGGAACCAAGACAAAGCCCAGGATCAGCAAAATCTGATCACTGGAACAAACTATTAGGAAAGTATGGAAAACAAGAGTATTTTTTGTTTTTTTTCAAGTTTTTTCAGATAGGCAGAAAATACAATAAATGCTGTGTTTTTCGACTAAATGCTATCAAAAGCTAGTACACTTGAGTGTATTAGCCTGTTGTTTAACTTTTAAGCAAAACTTAAACAAGCAAATGCAATAAACAATTAAAGCTATTAAAACAGTAAAAACAGGTAATAGCAGAATAAAACAGGCAGAAATAGCAATCGAAAGGCTTAAAAAGTCGAAAATGCAGAAAAAATACTTAGAATCTGGAAAGTTTGTCTTTTCTGGTCTCTGCTGCTCTAGGAACTCTGCTGGACACCACGAGGAGCTGTGCTGAGTTGTCTATAGCCAGAAAAGCCCGCCAAAGCGTGCTTTATAGCAGGGGGCTGGAAAAGACAGGAAATGACCCAAAATGGCCAATAAACTACAAGTTACTGCCTTAAACCACTCCTCTGAAGACAAACAGGCAGCTCAGTACTCCCTACTCCCACTAGTGAGTAAAGAAACTACCCCTTGACCAAACAAGGAAAATGGAGAAAATAGGAACCAAGACAAAGCCCAGGGATCAGCAAAATCTGATCACTGGAACAAACTATTAGAAAAGGATGGAAAACAAGTGTATTTTTTTTTATTCAAATTTTTTTCAGATAGGCAGAAAATACAATAAATGCTGTGTTTTTCGACTAAATGCTATCAAAAGCTAGTACACTTGAGTGTATTAGCCTGTTGTTTAACTTTTAAGCAAAACTTAAACAAGCAAGTGCAATAAACAATTCAAGCTATTAAAAACAGTAAACACAGGTAATAGCAGAATAAAACAGGCAGAAATAGCAATCGAAAGGCTTAAAAGTCGAAAATGCAGAAAAAAATACTTAGAATCTGGAAAGTTTGTCTTTTCTGGTCTCTGCTGCTCTAGGAACTCTTCTGGACACCACGAGGAGCTGTGCTGAGTTCTCTATAGCCAGAAAAGCCCACCAAAGCATGCTTTATAGCAGGGGGCTGGAAAAGACAGGAAATGACCCAAAATGGCCAATAAACTACAGGTTACTGCCTTAAACCACACCTCTGAGGACAAACAGGCAGCTCAGTACTCCCTACTCCCACTAGTGAGTAAAGAAACTACCCCCTGACCAAACAAGGAAAATGGAGAAAACAGGAACCAAGACAAAGCCCAGGGATCAGCAAAATCTGATCACTGGAACAAACTATTAGAAAAGTATGGAAAACAAGAGTATTTTTTTGGGTTTTTTCAAGTTTTTTTTCAGATAGGCAGAAAATACAATAAATGCTGTGTTTTTCGACTAAATGCTATCAAAAGCTAGTACACTTGAGTGTATTAGCCTGTTGTTTAACTTTTAAGCAAAACTTAAACAAGCAAGTGCAATAAACAATTAAAGCTATTAAAAACTGTAAAAACAGGTAATAGCAGAATAAAACAGGCAGAAATAGCAATCGAAAGGCTTAAAAAGTCGAAAATGCAGAAAAAAATACTTAGAATCTGGAAAGTTTGTCTTTTCTGGTCTCTGCTGCTCTAGGAACTCTGCTGGACACCACGAGGAGCTGTGCTGAGTTCTCTCTCTATATATATATATAAACAAAGAGAGTGAGATAGACATAAAGCACATATTGAGATGCACACATGAATACTTGTGGGAATTATTATTGTATCAGCAACTGGGAAAGTAGACTGGTCAGCACACAATCTGAGACACAGCAGGGTCCCCTTAGAGAAAACCAACAGAATTACAGTAGACTAGTAACCTTTCAGTGCACTTGTAAACCAGGAATGTGCACTGCATGCATATTGTGAATAGAAAGACATGCATTATGAGATATGCAGAATATATAAAGAAGGTATAGAGATTCATGAATGCTTGAATTTCAAACCAGTAAGTAAAACAGGTAGAGGCAATTTTATTATAACCATAAGAATGCAAAGAAAGATTGTGTTACATACATACATATGCACATGCATACAGAAAAAGCAACTATAACCAGTCAAGATATAGGATGACCAAGGGCATGAGACTTTGGTCAAAGCATGAAATTTTTAATGTCTTATAAAAAATGGACCATGGTAGCATGCTAGTAGTTGTAATAAAAAGTATATTAGAAAAAGCATATACTGCATTTGCCTCAGCTGTGAAACGCTAACAAGTGTAAACTAACTACACTTCAGCCAAGCCTTCAACAAAGGTGTATGAGCTCAAAACATTGAAGCACAATAAATGGTAGAAACAAAATGAAAAAAGAAAACTGTGGTGATGCAATCTGAGTACTACAAATAGTCATGGCATGATGTCTGAAGGATAACATACAGCAAGAGCTAATGAGAAAAAAACCCTTTACAACAGTGCTTAGATTGCATTTCAAAGATGCCTGCCATTGCAGTTTTTATTGCAAGCGCAACCAGCCAAAGCAATATTGTGCTGTAAAATGAGGGAAAATGTGTTCGATTATAAAAGTGCAGCTAGATGAATGCAAGCAACACCAGCAGCAAGACACGAGTCAAATAATTGCCAGTGCATGAAAAAAGATTTGTAGTAACAAACATGAAACAGAAATACTACTGCCTAGGCCTGAATATTTATTAGACCTAGTTTATCAAAACAAGTACATAGTAAAGTACATAGCAATTCGGTGCTAAAGAGGCAACAGTTCTGAGGGTGACAAGACAGGTTATCTAGCTGATTGAAATGCAGTTATTCCAGCTAATCTAATTGCCATAGATGGGGGAAGGTAAACAGAAAAGGACATACTTGAAATGTAACCTTTTCACACTTCCTCTAAGAAAGCCACCCCTGCTGAGAGTTTGTGTAATCTGACCTGCAGTATGGTAAGAAGGCAGTTTGAAAACCTTGCCTCTGGGTGATCATGTGACTTACACAGTGCTAAAATGTAAACAAACTGCTCAAGCAAAAAATCTGAGCTAGTGCCCCTTTAAAGGAACAAAACGTTCATCAACAGATAAATAAGACACGGTGACATGATAGATTCAGATCTTAACATATCCTTTATATCAGGAGCAAACTTCCACTATATGTCAAGTAGAGCAGCACCCATGTCACCTTCAAGGTAGCAGCCTCAAATTCTCCTCTGGTCTATCTTGTCTTGCCCTTCTTCAGACTAGACAGAAATTTTTAATAGGGATTTTTTTGGCTAGGCTTCTAACGGTATGCAGACTGATTACTTAGTACTTGCCTATGAACCCATTCGTACTACAAACTGCAACCCCACAACCAATAATGCCCCTGTTAAGGCAATGCATAATCAAGACTCTTGGTGGAATTGCTGTAACTAAATAAGGACCAAAGTTCTCATCCAACAAAGTTTCAGTTATAAATGTAAGCTTAATATCACTCAACAAATCAGATATATCACCTGACGTGTTCAGTATCATCCTCACATTTGAATACCGTGTCCTATTGCCTTTGACAGTTTATAGGGACTCTGAGTACTATAGGAATTCGGGCAATATTTGACAGGGAAATTGCATCAGGCCCTCTGACTCAGTTCTGGTATGTGTTTAGAAAGGTTTCTCTCTAGCCTGTTGTGATTGCCACCCCAATGTTTATGCAGTAGGTGAAGATGTCTGCAAATCTGATACGTGGTTGTGTGTAATATAGGTAAAATAAAAGGACATAAGGTCAGCAAAAGGCATCTGGTATATTGTAAGGTCATAATTAAAGAAAAAAATAAAAAATGGAAGCAAAATCAGTATTCAGAAAATAAAAATATGTACTAATGAAATTAAGTTAAAAGTTTGCAGGTCTGGCAACCTCTGGTAAAAGTTCACTGGAGCATAATATCAAACAGAGAAAACATAAGAATGTAACAACAGTGAAGAAAGCTGAATACATTACTGGTCAGAAAACCTCAAATTCTCACAAGTGGAACAAAATGGACCACAGTAAGAACAATCTGTTAGGACAAACCTGTTAAACATCACTGTAAATCATAAAAGTAATAAAATTATAGCAGTCTTAAAACACAGTCTGAAAGTTAATGTTCAGTAAAAGCCCGTCAAAATGTAATTGGGCTAACGTTAGCTAAAAGATGTAATAAAAATACCTTGTGGTGGAGAATGGCCTCATATACACACCTCCCACTATCCACAGTAGCAAATCAGCAGCCTCACATCAGATAGAAGTAATGCCACGCACAACAACAAAATTCCTCAAAGAGCACACTGAATTGCACCATATATTATAGACCAAGCAAGTAAACTACACAATCCAAGTAAAAAGAGACTTCAGAACCTTTAAAAAATATGCCTTCAGATGTAAACACAAAAAGAAGAGAGCTCTGGACCCCAGCTGAACACATAGTGATCATTACCAATCACAATAACTGATTAAGACTCTTTATCAAGAAAGGAAACATGATTGAAAACATTTGGTCCAAGCCCAGGTAAATTTTCTCTACAAAGCCATACCAGATTAGGAAGTGCTGGACTTACAAATAAAGACAGTTAACAAATTCTTGTTGACAGGCCACTTGAGACACTCCAAACACACTCCAGTCCCAGGCAAATTTCGATATGGTGCACAAGTGTATTTAGTAGGGCATGTACAGATCTGTCAGCATGCCAATTTGCCATCTTAACTTGAAGGATGCTAGCAAGAAGAAAACACTAGTCCAAGCAGACCACTATCACCATATCTTTCGTGTGACTATAGAATGCAGCTCATCGGTGTAGTAGGAGAACAAAACAAACAAAAGCAAAGTTTCAAAATATATGTACCACACTCAGCTGCCAGAAAGAATGAAAACACAGGGCAAGCAAAGGCAATCCAATAAAAACATGCAATAAGCCAGGCTGACTAGCCAGCATTGCCACCATCTTGCCATTTAGTCTAGAACAATAATGACCACTAGTCACTGTTTGTGTTTTGCATATTAACCCCCACACCTCATATCTGTATGTTTTTTTCAAGGTATTCTTATTTCCTCTCACATCACAAAAACTTGGTTACTCTAAACTTACCCTATATACTGCATTTACCCTGACTTTGTGGTCCAAGTTGTGGCTGAAAAGAGACTGCCATAGACCAGTTTCACTTAAGCAGTTAACAAGTAAAACAGGCAGAAAAAATTGTAGTCACTATGCTAGCCCAATCTGAAAATAGACGCCATCAAGCATGCACTGCTATGATATAGTTTAACATTCCTTGAACAGCCAACAATGTAGTGGAGATGTCAATGACTGCATAGCTCTGGGTTGTCATCAACTCATGTGGATAAAAGGGACCTGCTATCCCCTGTTTCCCATTTATGCACATGGGCTCAGGGTGTCACTTCAATAGTGACAATTATCTAGAGCTAAGGTTTACACTGCTGGGTGGCTAACCCTACCCCAGATATATAGATATATGCTATACTGGGTGCTACCAAGGACCTCAGATCATCTTACATCACTCAAAAGAGTAGCAAATGCTTAGTGATCACCTTCCAGTCTTGCATGGTGGAAATATGTCTCACTACATCTGAATACATAATCAAAAGCATCTAGTATCTGAAGGCTCTGATACTGGATGCTAAAGAATTAAATGCAATTGACTGGTTAGTACTAGTTCCTCTACCCTCAGATGGGTAATAAACACATATGCTCATTCAAGAGATCTGTGCATTAAGACAGAATATTACTGTGGATGAATTCCATATTCAGGAAAGTAATTTGAGTGAAATATTTCCTAGATAATTTAAAAGAAACCGTCAGGTGAGCATCACAGAAATCTGTACTGTGCCAATAGGAATAAATGTGAGAAGCATCAGATTAGACTTCTGGAAGAGCATCAGCATCAGTGACCTGGTGAGGCCGTGGTGGTGCAGCAGTTAGCGTTGTCGCCTCACAGCAAAAGGTTCTCCCGTTCAATTCTCAGCTGCAGCGCCTTCTGTATGGAGTCTGCATGTCCTCCCTGCAGTCGAGTGACCTTTAAAGACATGCAGGTAGGTGCGTGGATGAATAGGTGTGCCTTCTTTGAAGGTTGGATGTCAGGCTGGCAACTTGATATCGTAAAAATCCACTGCCAATAATTAGCGGACCGGAGTTCCACTGTGGCGACCCCTAACTGGGAAAAGCCTGAAGACTGAAGAAGCATCAGTGACATGGTGAGTAATAAGCAAGATCACAGTGATGATTTATTCTCTGTAACAGCACACTAAGAAAAGGCTAGTACCTTCCAATTTTACTTTTGCACTGTCACTGGAAAGATTATAAAATGAATGACATTAACCCCATCCCCCGAAAGTACCATAGCAGTGGTTTATGGACCAGCATTTACCTTTAACACGTTACAGCTGCTACAATCAGATGTGTACGTACTAGAATAAACAGCTATGAAACAGCCTCCATGGATAAGCTACCACCCCTTTCATTAAACAAACTGTTTTACTACCTGTTCTCTACCAATACTGATGAATAGGAGGTTAAGAGAAGGTGTGGTTCTTGGAACATGAAAGTGCAACAAAGTTGCACCAGCAGCAAAATGTAGTGTCTACTTAAAGGATAAGAGAAATACAGGCATAGATGCATACTAGCCCTCTATCAAAAAAAAGTACTGGAGAGGATGGTGCATTGACAAGTTAAACAGCATCAAAATGACCAGTAAATTGCATCAGAAACTCATCACATTTCAGGGCTAGGCATACCATGACCATAGCACTATATAAACAAGTGGTTACAGGGAACCATTGAAATCATTGGCACATCTTATTGATAAGCAACTTGTTGAGAATGAGTGTCTTCCTCTGTGTAAATTTGACCACAGTGCTAAATTATATTACGTAAAAGAGTGTGTGGGCAAAACCACCATATCGAGGGATACGGGGTAAGCACTGAAGTTCATGCTAATATGCAAATTGTTTCTATATCAGAAAATGAGCTTGCTGTGAGTCATTAGGAATCTGGATAAAAACATCTCCACTTTTCTTGAAAATGTGATTTATGTAGTAGTTATGTGCTTAGGTTATTCAAAGGCCTTAAATGCCTTTAGCAATTTGTGATTAAAACATCTGAAAAAGAATAAATCATGATACCACACTAATCTGATTGCAAAAGAATGCTTCTCTGTGGAATAGAGCTGAACCCCCAGAATCTCAAGCTCAGTCGGAAAAGCAGACCGATAACTAGTTCATAAACTTCCAAGATAAGTGAGACCCAAGTTGTGAAGAACAAGATATATCAGGTTGAAAACTTTATAGTCAGTGTAAGACCAAACAGGAAACCAATACAGACAGCACAGCACTGGTATAATACAATGGTGTCTAGATGTCCTAATAAATATCTAAGCTGCAGTTGTAGTCAATCAGTGTCCAGCTGTCCCAAGGACAGGGTATTATAATACTGCAGCTAAGAAGAAACCAGAGCTCTCACAGATATATGTAAGGCAGCTGATGGAATTAGTTGCTTAGTTAGGAAGATATTCCTCAGATGATAACAGGAGGATTTGGTGATGACAGATACCTGGTCTGTGAGGTAAGTAGATCACCAAATATCCCATCTGCGTTATGCACCTTCAACATGAATTTGAGTCTGTCATTACTATAAATGAAGTCTTTAGGCAAAACTTGAGCATAAGAATTATGAATAGGGACATGAATGTCCACTGTGACCATCATGATGGTGTTAAATTTTAACCAATTATTAATCATCTAGTACAGGATGCATTCCAGGTCTAAAGCAAGTTTAGTTAAGGGCAAGACAGAATCATAATGGAAAGAGAGATAGAGGTGAGTGTTATCAGCATAACAATGAAAATGTAAATTTCACCTGCAAATAACATGGTAAACAGCAGCAGAACCAGAATGGAGCCCTGCAGAACCCAACATATCATGGGAAGGGTAAGAGGGATTTAACTCCTGACATACTCACTGAGAAAAACATTATACAAATTATTATACAAATAGTACAGTTGTATAAAGTCTTACCATAACAGTAGATGCCCTGTTCTTCACTGTTGCAGTGTTTTTAACTTTAGAGATCTCCTGCCCAGTTTAGCCTTGCATTCGGCCAGTATACCAAACCTAATCTTGTATGCTCCATATGCTCCCCGCACATAACATAGAGCAATAAAAGTGATGTATGGATGCAGATACCCAGAACTTAATTGTTCCAGAAGAGAAGAGTCTCCACAGGACAAAGGAGTCTATGCACAACCAAAAGGAAAAAATACAGAAGAAAAAGGGGGAACCCTCAGCCAGAAGGGAACAAACAAGAGGGGTTGGATGTAGAGAGGGAATACTGTTACTGCAAAATTTTACACAACTGTACTATGTCCTTCTATATCACTGTTTCAGTATTTTTAACATTAGGGAGAGTAAAAAAGCTCAATAAACAGAATGGGGGGGGGGGGTGGAAGGCTGAGAAGAACCCTCAACAAAACTATATAAAATGGTTCTAGAAAAACCTGCTCTGGCCCTAGAAACCATATCTAACTTATAATGCTTTGTAAAGAAATACATTGAAGACTGAGTAGTCGCTTCAAGGTGGAATTGGTGTCCAACCCCTTGAACAAAGCATCAGAAGATGCAAGCCCTAGTGGAATGTAATTCATAATATCTTCTTTGAATATAAGACACTTGAGGAGAGTCACACTTAAAGTATTCCATCATCCTAGCAATTGTGTCCCCAAAGGACTATTCCTCAAAAAGAGACTCAGGGCTAACAGACTCCTACTTATCAGAACCATAAGCCAAAGGTGAAGGCATCTGTTAAGAACAGGACAAAGACTCCTCATCAGACTCTGAATCTTTATCTGAGGAATCCAGTTCCTAAGCCATTTAAAAGGGGTAGAGGTCCAAGGAGGAGCAGGCACTGAAACTCCTTGAGGAGGCTTCAGGGTCATCAAGATAAAAACAAGCTCCGAGTAAACTCTTGCCGTTCCCTTTGAGGATCCTTAGGATGGACTGAAACATGCTTCATTTCTCTTGGAAGGGACATCAGCTCTAACAAAAACAGAGGTTCAGACCCTTGGCGAGATTCGATAAGAGAACCCAGAACCTTCTTCCTGACCAATATCTGGGAAATCCCACTAGGACCCACCAAAATAATCAACCACAGCTCCCCCTCGACATCTGGAGCAGAAGCCTGCAAAGCCTTAGAGGGCATGTGAAAAGACAAATCCATGCCAGTCTCAGATGGAGTCACAGCAGAGGAATCCAATGTAGACACCAAATGGCTTAAACAGCTATCACCCGCTGCTAGAGGGATATCCAGTGGAGGCTGGACAGCTAAAGAATCCGGCCAAGACTTCTTGGCCTTCTTCTTACCTAGCGAAAGTATCTTGGGGTTAAAGGATTCAGCCATGTTAACATGGACTAACTGTTTAAGCCATTGGTCTTCAAGATAAATGGCCAGGGAATACAAACAGCTTCTGAGTGTCTTGGGCACAAACACCTTACAAATACTATGAGAGTTGTGGTCGAGGGAAGCACCCAAACAAAAAAGACACTGATTATGACAATCCTTAAGGGGAATCTGCCTCCCACACTGACATTTTCCCTTCTTGGATGACATGAACTCTGGGTAAGCAAAATAAAATACAAGACCAAAGAAAAGAAAAGAAAATAACAACCCCAATTGGGCACTTATCTGAAAGCATTCAGACCAACAAGCAATAATGGTGTTTGAACTGGCAGCAAAGAAGTTCTGGGTAACTGTGTCCATACATCACTTTTATGCCCTACATTCTGTGTGGGAAGCATATGTGTGAAATACAGAGCATACAAGATCATTAGGCTTTGGTATACTGGCTGAACATCGGGCTGCCCTGGGCAGGAGATCCCTAACATTAAAAATACTGCAACAGTGATACAGAAGAACATCTGAAGATGCCACAATAATCGATCAAATGGTCATGTAAGATGTCTTGGCTCTCCATGTCAAATACTAAATAAAGATCTAAAAGGACAAGGGTCATGGAAGAGCAACATTTATCTTTTCTGTTAAGAAACTATTCAATACACTAATTGTATCAGTGTCCATATTATGCCTAGACTGAAAACTGGACTGTAATGGGTTGTAGATCTGATTAACAGTCAAAAAGGAATGCATATGTATAGAATCATCATTCTCAAGAACCTTACCAACAAAGAGAAGGTTTGATATGGGTCTATAATTGTCTAGATTATCAACAACCAACCTCTAATTTCTTAAAAATAGGAGTAACCCAGGTCACCTTTAAAACTGAAAGAATCCATTCATAAGTGATAGTGTGGTAATCTGATAAAGAACCAGACTTAAGAGATCTAAGCAGGACATTACAAGCGTGGTTGGCCATGATGTAGTCCACACATCTTGGAGACCAATGTAATAAACTCACCATACTCTGCAATGTCAAACGCAAAACAAGATGTTTTACACTTAACTGATCCACTGAAAGGTTTCTGCGAGTATACCAGACTCAATATTAGAGCCAATGGAGGCAAGCTTAGAGGCAAAGTATCTAGCAGCAAGTTCACATTCTTCAGAAGGTAAGGATACATGAGTGGTAAGACAGAAATGGGTTAATGAGCCTACATATTATCCAGAAGAGATGTGATAGAACATTTGCTGCTGCTGCTGAGATTACTCAAGCTAGAAATAAGGATTTTTTAGGTTACCTCAGGCTTGTAAGCACAGAAATGCTTATCTAACACAAGCCTGTCCTCCAGAGTGATGTGCCATCTCTGCTCTAGCCTTTGCTCTATTCATCTAGATCACAGAGTTCAAGATCATGCCATGACCTTGACTCCAAGATGAGCAGGATTTGTACAGCTTGGAGCTAACAAATCAAGAGGGGGCATAAAAACATTATTATAGGCCTCCACAGCCTTATCTGCAACCAGAGAACTGAACTCTTGCAGATGTTAATGATCAATGGAAGACAGTGAGTTCAATGTTACATAAGACCACTTTGGTCAGACCCAGATTCAAACTAGTTACAGGAGAATAAGTCGTATCCTGGAATCAGCTACCAACAGATATGAAACACATCAAAGTTATTCAAACATTAAAAAAAAATGGTACACAGCATTTACAAAACAAGTCAAAGTGCAACTGCTTTCATGACACTGGCTAATTTTTGCTGCTCATAGCTGCAAAGACTGTACATTCTGAACATGTTATACTTGGGATAACCTCCTTTACACTGTATATCAAATGATAATACTGTAAATATTGTTTTTGTGTTTCAAACTGTTTGACTGTAAGGCTTTTATCTATGCCATGTATTTTCTTTACTAAACTGTATTACTTAAAGATTTGCATTATGCCTTTTGTTATCTATATCACAGCATTTACTGTATATTGTACAACTGCACCTGGGTCGTGGCAGGAAAGGGTCAATATTATTGTAATAAAATCTTGTGTCCTAATAACACTCATCTGTTGACCAGGTAGGTACACTGAACACACAGTTTCTTTTCAGAAACAGTCTGAAAGCAATGTCTGGTTAAGTTACTTACTCAAGGTCACACAGTAGGCAAATGAGAACTGAGGGAAACATACCCAGTACCAGAGGAACTGCAGTTCACAGCCTTAACCTACTGTGCCAACTACCAGACTTACTGTTGATACAATTTTCTTCAACAGAACAAATAACTCAAATCTGTTTTCATAAATGAATTAGTCTCTACACAGTGTCACTATAAAAGAAAATTGCAATCAATAAAAGTATCTCACACTTTCTAAGTAAACACTCCCCCTTGGCACAGACACAAAAATGTCATTTATGCTGTCTGATGCATCATATTTAACTTTGGAAGCTGTCTTGCTATTTTCAGTCAAATTCTTCCAGTTTAATCAATTAATCTATCAATTAATTAATTAATTAGTCCTATCCTATTTTAATTATATTTTACTCAAAATAATTACACATTTCCAATCTCATGTTCTTGTTCCTTCTCAGCAAAAGCTCCTCGTGGTCCTGCAGAGGGGTGCTAGCAGCAGAGAGGCAAAAAAGAATGACTGCTAAACTGATTTAAGTATAATTTATTGCTACCACCTTTGTGACCGTCCTTTCTCACCGAAAAGTGAGTTCTATCTGCTGTTTTACCTGTTTAAGCTTGTTTTACTGTTATTTTTTAAATTGCACTTTAAAGTTTGTCTTTTGTTGTATTTTATCTGTTCCGGCTGCTCACTCAAGTGCGCTAGCCTGTGTTAAGCTATTACTGTGAATTTTCTGCTGTTTGTTTCTTAAAAACAAAAAAACAAAAAAAAATATCCTTGTTTCCCGCCTTTCCTGACCTAGATAGTCCCTAATACAGGCATTACTGTATTCTGGACTTCAATATAGTTCCTGTGTTGCCCATTTCCTTACTTGGATAGAAGGAAGCTTCTTTGTTCACCAGTGGGAGTGGGGAGCTTTGAGCAGCCTATCTGTCCCTGGAGGAGTGATCTCAGCACAGAATCTGGTAGTTTATTGGCCGTTGTGGGCTAATTTATAGCTCTTTCAAGTCCCCTGTATAAAACCCGCTTTGGCGCAGTTAATTTTGCTTGTTCCTACTCAGCAAAAGCTCCTCGTGGTCCTGCATAGTGGTGCTAGCAGCAGAGAGGCAAAAAAGAGCGACTGCTAAACTGATTGAAGTATAATTTATTGCTACTACCTTTGTGACCGTCCTTTCTTGCCAAAAAGCGAGTTATATCTGCTGTTTTACCTGTTTAAGCTTGTTTTACTGGTATTTTTTAAATTGCACTTTAAAGTTTGTCTTCTGTTGTACTTTATCTGTTGAGGCTGCTCACTCAAGTGCGCTAGCCTGTGTTAAGCTACTGTGAATTTTCTGCTGTTTGTTTCTTAAAAAACAAAAAAAATATCTTTGTTTCCCGCCTTTCCTGACCTGGAATAGTCCCTAATACAGGCATTGCTGTATTCTGGACTTTAGTATAATTCCTGTGTTGCCCATTTCCTTACTTGGATAGAAGGAAGCTTCTTTGTTCACCAGTGAGAGTGGGGAGCTTTGAGCAGCCTATCTGTCCCTGGAGAAGTGATCTCAGCACAGAATCTGGTAGTTTATTGGCCATTTTGGGCTAATTTCTAGATCTTTCAAGTCCCCTGTATATAAACCCACTTTGGCGCGTTTGTTTTGCTTGTTCCTACTCAGCAAAAGCTCCTCGTGGTCCTGCAGAGTAGTGCTAGCAGCAGAGAGGTGAAAAAGAGCGACTGCTAAACTGATTTAAGTATAATTTATTGCTACTACCTTTGTGACCGTCCTTTCTCACTGAAAAGCGAGTTATATCTGCTGTTTTACCTGTTTAAGCTTGTTTTACTGTTATTTTTTAAATTGCACTTTAAAGTCTGTCTTTTATTGTACTTTATCTGTTGAGGCTGCTCACTCAAGTGCACTAGCCTGTGTTAAGCTACTACTGTGAATTTTCTGCTGTTTGTTTCTTAAAAAACAAAAAAACAAAAAAATATCCTTGTTTTCCACCTTTCCTGACCTAGAATAGTCCCTAATACAGGCATTGCTGTATTCTGGACTTTAGTATAGTACCTGTGCTGCCCATTTCCTTACTTGGATAGAAGGAAGCTTCTTTGTTCACCAGTGGGAGTGGGGAGCTTTGAGCAGCCTATCTGTCCCTGGAGGAGTGATCTCAGCACAGAATCTGGTAGTTTATTGGCCGTTTTGGGCTAATTTATAGCTCTTTCAAGTCTCCTGTATAAAAACCCACTTTGGAGCGTTTTTTTTTGCTTGTTCCTACTCAGCAAAAGCTCCTCGTGGTCCTGCAGAGTGGTGCTAGCAGCAGGGAGGTGAAAAAGAGTGACTGCTAAACTGATTGAAGTATAATTTATTGCTACTACCTTTGCGACCGTCCTTTCTCAAAGAAAAGCGAGTTATATCTGCTGTTTTACCTGTTTAAGCTTGTTTTACTGTTATTTTTTAAATTGTACTTTAAAGTTTGTCTTTTGTCGTATTTTATCTATTCAGGATGCTCACTCAAGTGCACTAGTCTGTGTTAAGCTATTACTGTGAATTTTCTGCTGTTTGTTTCTTACAAAAAAACAAAAAAATATATCCTTCTTTCCCGCCTTTCCTGACCTAGAATAGTCCCTAATACAGGCATTGCTGTATTCTGGACTTTAGTATAGTTCCTGTGTTGCCCATTTCCTTACTTGGATAGAAGGAAGCTTCTTTGTTCACCAGTGGGAGTGGGGAGCTGTGAGCAGCCTATCTGTCCCTGGAGGAGTGGTCTCGGCACAGAATCTGGTAGTTTATTGGCCGTTTTGGACTAATTTCTAGCTCTTTCAAGTCCCCTGTATAAAAACCCACTTTAGCGCAGCTTTGCGTGATTGTGCACATAGCGCAGCATTGTGCAGCACCGCTTAATCGGGTTTAAACCATTCCCGGCTCCATAAAGTCTACTCTTCACTTTTTCCCTTAGAACTGCTCTATCTCTCAAACTAAACACCCCTTATTCTCAATCTAAGGCCCTGCACTTGCTCATATAAGCAATTTTACAAGTTAGCACTAGTAAACTAAAAGCACTACATCCTCATATACTCCCTTCTAGTACCTTGTTTCCTATTGGTCCCTTTGATTCAGCGATAAAGGAGTTCCCTATACTATTCTAGCATGTCCAAAAGTCAGTTAATGGCTTCCTCTCCAGTCCAGCTGGTGAATCTGGGAATCTTGAGGCAATGTTACAACTGCCTCATGTACACAGACAACCCTCTCCTCCTCCCAACAAGTTCAAATATATGTGAGAGATGCAACCATATAGCCAAACTGGAGGCTGAGCTCTCTCAACTCAGAACTGGTGCAACCAGTCAGGAGGAGAAGGTAACCTCAAAGACCACAAATCCAGTCTCACATAGTCCTACCACAACAGCAAACCAAACACATAAACACACAAAAACATACTCGGAGGCTCTAAATAATAATCTGGCTAAGCAGCATAGACCTCCAAAGCAGACATCCAAGCAAACGCTACCCCAAAACAAAACACATAGCTCACAAAGTCAGTGTGCCAAACAGTCACAACCCTTAAGGCTAAATAACACACCTGATACACTCTATAGTCAGACACACTGACATCCCGCTCACCAGGCTGAACAAAGAGAAGGTCACAGTGAGCTGCCTGTCGGGTGCTAGGATCCACCACATAACACAAGCACTCAGGTCATTCCAAGGCAAGTACAAATATGACTCAGTCATTGTCCATGCTGGTGTGAATGACCTGAGACGTACCTCCCTGGACTACATGAAAAGAGACATAGAGGAGCTCTCTGATCTTGTAGCCCAGGCCGGTATGACCCTGACCTTAAGCAGCATCTTACCCTCACCTAGAATGATGCCACAGTATAAAGAGAAAATGATCAATTTTAACAATTGGCTAAAATGTTGGTGTCATTCAAATGGGATCCAGTGTCTGTCAGCCTGGGAAGACATGTTCGCCAAGCCACATTACTTCGCTAGGGACGGCTTGCACCTGTCACCCCTGGGCTTTCGGATATTGGCAAAGGCTCTTGCCACCCCCATAGTGCCTTTTTTAGGCAAGGCTCAAAAGACAAACCCACCTCCATAGACAACACAATGAATAAGAAACTAATAAAAACCTCAGCTTTGGCCGGCTAAGGACTTGCTGTATTCAACTGGACGTATAAGAGAATTTAAGTACCTTTATCTGCTCTTTTTTTTTAAAAAATACAGTATTTAAATTGATTTTAACTGTGTGGAAGGAATATTAACTGAACTGGAAGTTAGTCAGTGTTTGATGAACTTTGTTATTTGCTAGTAATTACAGGTGTGGGGGTAGTCACATTCTTTGATTTCCTGTCCTTGCCTATTTAAGTTGTACAGTGTGAAATATTTTCTGCTTAAAAACCTCAGCTTCGGCAGGCTAAGGACTTGCTGTATTCAACTGGACGTATAAGAGAATTTAAGTACCTTTATCTACTCTTTTTTTTTTCAAAAAAATACAGTATTTAAATTGATTTTAACTGTGTGGAAGGAATATTAACTGAACTGGAAGTTTTGACTCTGCTCTTCAGTTAGTCCCACACACTCTCCCTGTTTTTGTTTTGGTGTTAATCTTAGTGGCCTTGCAACTGCCCGCCCCTCTTGTAAATTTGTGTTTGGATACTCCTTCTGGGCTCATCTCATTTGCTCACTCAACTGAGTGCAGTGAGATCATATTCTGATTTCAGGCACTCCTACTGTGTACAAAGAGAGCATCTGGGAAACAGAAAAAAAAAAAAAATTTAAGCTTGTTTCCTGCCTTTCTTGTTAAATGGTATAGACTATTTGTAGGCTTCTGAGCCCAAGCCCTTCTGTGTTGGAGGGAAGCCTTCTAGCTTAGTTTTTTTTTTCTTATACCTAGCCAGTTTTCTAGTTTCAGCACTCAAATCTGTTTCTTTGATCTCAGCACTTATTCAGAAAAAAGAAAAGAAAATTCATCTGCTTTTACTGTACTTGTGTTTCTACCTACTTTTTTTACTTTTGCATCATCTTAAAAGTACTCAATTGTATTTATTACTGCTAGGTGTAACTCATTCTAAGCCTTTTGGTTTAAACACTTGGGCTTCGGACCAGTTGTTTTGCACTGAGAGGGTTTGTGGTCTGCACTGTAGTGGCAGAACAGGTAGCTTACATCCTTCTAGGTTGGGAACTGCTGATTTGAGGGCTCAGTGTCTGTTATTCTAAAAGTGTATTAATTCTGGTTTAAGCACTTGGGCTTTCAGGCCAGTTATTTTACATTAAGAGGGTTCATGGTCTGCACTCTTGTGGGAGGAGAGCCTGGACTCTGCCCTTCTGAGCTGGGAATTTCTGGTTAAAGGCTTATAGTGCATGCATATCTGAACTGCTTCTTACTGAAGTTGGTGCGCCTTGTTTGCTGTGGCATAGACTGGATTCGGGCCTGCTGGGTCTAATCTTGTTTGTGTAACTTGAGCACTAATCCAGGCATTCTCTAAAATATTCAATTGTATTTATTACTGCTTGGTAGTAACTTGATTAAAGTGTAGCTATCATTCTAACTCTTTTGGATTAAGCACTTGGGCTTCAGACTAGTTGTTATACATTAGGAAGGTTTGTGGCATGCACTGTGGTGGCAGGACAGGTAGCTTTCATCCTTCTAAGTTGGGAACTGCTGATTGAGAGCCCAGTGTCTGTTATTCTTAAAGTGTATTAGTTCTGGTTTAAGCACTTGGGCTTCAGGCCAGTTATTTTACATTAAGAAGGTTTGTGGTCTGCACTCTTGTGGGAGAAGAGGCTGGACTCTGCCCTTCTGAGCTGGGAATTTCTGGTTAAAGGTTTATAGTGCCTGAATATTTGAACTGTATCTTACTGAAATTGGTACACCTTGTTTGCTGTAGCATAGACTAGATCCAGGCCTGCTGAATCTAGCTTTGTTTATATGCTTGTTGTTTGTTTGCTTGTTATTTCCCTGGAACACTAATTCCACCTAATACGCGGCTTCTCAGCGCTTCTGTGGATCACTAGTGATATCTGCATTGCTTACTGTACTTATTTCCTTGTTTCACTTGAAAGAAAGTTACTGTTTGTTGTTTTTGCATTTAAGTTACCTGCAACACATTGCACTTAAGTTACCTGGCACTTGCTCACTAAAGCAATTATATAATTCAGCACTAAAAATTAAAAGCACTACACCCTCACTCCCCACTGGCCCTGGTTTTCAATTATTAAGGAATTCCCAATATTATTCTAGCATGTCCAAAGGTGAGTTGTCAATCTCCTCTCCGGTCCAGCTGGTGAATCTGAGAATCTTGAGGCAATGTTACAACTGCCTCATGTACACAGACAACCCTCTCCTCCTCCCAACAAATTCCAACACATGTGAGACATGCAACCATATAGCCAAACTGGAGGCTAAGCTCTCTCAACTCAGTACTGGCATAACCAGTCAGGAGGAGAAGGAAACCACACTCACTACAATTCCAGTCTCACATAGACCTACCACAACATCAAACCAAACACATAATCACACAAAAACATACTCGGAGGCTCTAAATAAAGATCTGCTGAAGCAGCAGAGACCTCCATAGCAGACACCCAAGCAGCCGCTACCCCAAAACAAAACACATGCAACACATATCTCACAAAGCCAGTGTGCCGAACAGTCACAGCCCTTAAGACTAAACAACACACCTGATACACTTATAATAGGTGACTCTATCATCAGGCACACTGACGTCCCGCTCACCAGGCTGAACAAGGAGAGGGTCACGGTGAGCTGCCTGTCGGGCGCTAGGATCCGCCACATAACACAAGCACTCAGGTCACTCCAAGGCAAGTACAAATATGACTCAGTCATTGTCCATGCTGGTGTGAATGATCTGAGACGTACCTCCCTGGACTACATGAAAAGAGACATAAAGGAGCTCTCTGAGCATGTAGCCCAGGCCGGTATGACCCTGACCTTGAGTAGCATCTTACCCTCACCAAGAATGATGCCACAGTATGAAGACAAGATGATCAATTTCAACAATTGGCTTAAGTACTGGTGTCATTCAAAGGGGATCCAATGCCTGTCAGCTTGGGATGATATGCTCGACAAGCCACGATGCTTCGTTGGGGATGGCTTGCACCTGTCACCCCTGGGCTTTCGGATATTGGCAAAGGCACTTGCTACCCCCATAGTGCCTTTTTTAGGCAAGGCTCAAAAGACAAACCCACCTCCATAGGTATCACAAGGGATAAGAAACTAAGAGTAATGCTACTCAACGCCAGAAGTCTAAACCTCAAGATGCACACACTCGAAACTCTCCTTAGCATGGGGAACATCGATATCTGTGCAGTAACAGAAACCTGGTTCAGGGCTCCCGAGAGCACCCCAGCACTACCAGGTTATACCTCATACCATGCTTTTCGGCCCCAAAACTTGGACCGAACCACGAAAGGAGGGGGAGTATCGATATTCATCAAAGATACCCACACCTCCAGGTTGGTGGCAAAGCACGAAGCATCAGAGACTATCCATGTGCAACTAACAGTGGGTAAAACTGCCTTCCAGTTTATAGCCTGCTACAGACCACCCTCCCAAACCTAGGAACCCCACTTGGCCTTCCTGAGAACACTGGAAAATATGAAGGTCTCTCCAAACACCATTATATTGGGTGACTTCAACTACCCAAACATAGACTGGGAGCATTACTCTAGCTCCAACACCCTAGCTCAAAGGTTCCTAGAATTTATAAACTCAAATGCTATGGAACAACTTGTTACCACTCCCACAAGAGGGGAAAACATACTGGACCTAATCATCACCAACATGGGGACTCTATGTTTCAGACCAGAAGTGTATCCCTCACTGCTAAGATCAGACCATAAACTAATCTCACTGGATATTCACATCCCGATCCCACCCCCTGCCCAGAAAACCACAGTGAAAAACTTCTCTAAAGCAAATTTCACACTCCTCAAAACTGAGGTGGAATCCTTCAAAGCCCCCGGGCCTGTGGAAAATACGGCCCAGACCGCAGAATCCTTTATAAATGCATTCTATGAACACCTTCAGGAATGCATGGATCATGCGATCCCAAATAAAACCAAGACCCAATCCTCCAAAGGCAGACGTCCTGTCTGGTGGGCCTCAGCCATAAACAAACTATACAATAGAAGGAGGAAGCTACTAAATGATAGAGCAAAATCCCAAAAAGGGAAGGCATCACTGATCAGTATTAGCAAAAAACTACGGGCACACATAAAATTGTCTAAGGCCAGCTTCGAGAGAAAAATTGCACAGGACACTAAGGATAATCACAAGGCTTTCTTTAGTTATGTTAGGAACCTGGGTGGTAATTCCCAGATATGCTCAGAATTAGTCCAAAATGACAAAAAATACACCAAACCCACAGACATTGCCAACATCCTAGCTGACAGGTTCAGCGCAAACTTCTCCCCCCCCACCAAAAGGGCAAATATCTATCCCAGCAGAGTGCTGCCCCCCTGACATCTCAGATGCTCAGGTAAGAGCCGCCCTCTCCAAAGCAAAAAACACAGCATCAATGGGACCAGACGGTGTCCCGGGCTGCGTCCTACATGAACTCCAAGAAGAGCTAAACCCAAACATAAAACTACTGTACAATCTCAGCCTTACTACAGGATATGTGCCCAAAGAGTGGCGTACAGCAACAGTGGTCCCTCTCCATAAAGGTGGTGCCTCAACGGATCCAGGAAACTATTGCCCCATAAACCTGACTAGCTTGGTCTGCAAAGCTATGGAAAGGATCATCATGGACCTCATAAATAAAGATATTGGGGACCTACAAACACTGGATCCTACCCAGTTCGGCTTTGTTAAGGGCAGATCCTGCCTCTTAAACCTGGTTGATTTCTTTGAAACAGTCACCAAGGCCATTGACGAGGGGAAGGTGGTCCACACAGCCTACCTGGACCTCGCAAAAGCCTTCGATACAATACCCCACTCGGGCATTATAGATAAGCTCACCAGCTTAAATATAAACCCCTATGTCACTAGATGGATTGCAAATTGGCTCAAGGACAGAACCCACATGGTTAGAATTGCTGGAGCCATGTCAAACTCCAAACCAGTTACAAGTGGTGTCCCACAAGGCTCAGTCCTGGGACCTCTCTTGTTCGGTATATATTTCTCGGAGGTACAGGCCAACACAGAAGGACTGTGGCTGACCAAGTTCGCAGATGACTGCAAACTGGGCGCCATAATCGACTCTCCAGCCGACACAAGCATCCTCCAAAAGGGCCTCATAGAAACAGACAACTGGTGCCAGAGCCATGGCCTCAAGCTAAATGCCAAAAGTGTATAGTCATCCCCTTTGGCAAAACAAAGTGCCCACAAATTACCACATAGGTGGTAATCCATTAAGTACAGAAGAAGTAATTAGGGACCTGGGGACCCAAGTTGATAGCAATCTCTCATTTGACAACCACGTGGCCAAAGTGATTAGAAAAACATTTTATATAGCCCACCTAATCATGAAGGGATTCACATCTAGATCAGGGGACATCATCGTGCCACTTTACTCATCCCTCATCAGGCCCATAATTGAGTACAATGCCCCTTTTGGGATGTACCTTACCAGACACCTGCAGCAACTGGAAAGACCCCAAAAGTACCTCACCAAGAGGATCAAAGGGCTCAAACAGATGCCATATGCTGCCCGGTTAAAGAAACTCCAGCTCTACTCAGTGGCATACCGCCTGTTCAGAGGCAATCTGTGCCTGACGTATAAAGCCATGTCCAACCCGGAATTAATGGACATGCTGCACCTCAGAAAATCCAAATCCCATCGAGCCACGTGCTCGAGAGACTTGAACCTCAGCACTGAAATAAATAGGACATGCTGGAGGGACAGATTCATAACCCAGAGGCTCCCTTCACTCTGGAATAAAATCCCAGTCCAGGTTAGGCAGAGTCCCTCATTGACTCTCTTCAAGAGGAATCTTGATGAGTGGATGGGAGATCGTAGGTTTACCCCGGGTATCACTTCTGTGTCACTGTTAGACAGAGGCACAGTATACTAACCTCGAAAAAGGGCATAGCAAAATAAATTTAAAATGGGTGGCGAAAGCCAAACACATTCTGGGAAGGCTTATAAATGCCCTAGGGCAGATAGCCTAGTATGAACCTATGAACCTATGAACCTAAGGGTAATGCTGCTCAACGCCAGAAGTCTAAACCTCAAGATGCATGCACTCAAAGCCCTCCTCAGTATGGAGAACATCGGTATCTGTGCAGTGACAGAAACCTGGTTCAAGGATCCAGAGAGCACCCCAGCACTACCAGGTTATACCTCATATCATGCTTTTCAGCCCCAAAACTCAGACCGAACCATAAAAGGAGGGGGAGTATCCATATTCATCAAAGATACCCACACCTCTAGGTTAGTGGCATTGAATGAGGCATCGGAGACCATCCATGTGCAACTAACAGTGGGCAAAACTGCCTTTCACTTTGTAGCATGTTACAGACCACCCTCTCAAAATCAGGAATCCCACTCGGCTTTCCTGAGATCACTGGAGAATATGAAGATCTCTCCAAACACCATTATATTGGGTGACTTCAACTACCCAAACATAGACTGGGAGCACTACTCAAGCCCCAACACCCTAGCCCAAAGGTTCCTAGAATTTATAAACTCAAATGCTATGGAACAACTAGTCACCACTCCCACAAGAGGGGAAAACATACTGAACTTGGTCATCACCAACATGGGGACTCTATGCTCCATACCAGAGGTATACCCCTCATTGGTAAGATCGGACCATAAATTAATCTCACTGGATATCCACATCCCGACCCCACCCCCAGCCTAGAAAACCACAGTGAAAAACCTCACAAAAGTGAACTTCACACTTCTCAAAACCAAGGTGGAATCCTTCAAGGTCCCCGGGCCAGTGGAAACTATGGCCCAAACTGCAGAATCCTTTATAAATGCATTCTATGGGCACCTCCAGGAATGCATGGATCATGCTATCCCAAACAAAACCAAGACCCAGTCTTCCAAAGGCAGGCGTCCAGCCATAAATAAGCTGTACAACAGAAGGAGAAAGATACTACATGATAGAGCAAAATCCCTAAAAGGTAAGGCATCTCTGATCAGTACTAGCAAAAAACTAAGATCCCTCATAAAATCCTCCAAGGCCAGCTTCGAGAGAAAAATTGCACAGGACTCTAACGAAAATCACAAGGCTTTCTTTAGTTATGTTAGGAATCTGGGTGGCAACTCCCAGATATGCTCAGAGTTGATCCAAAATGACAAAAAATATATTGAACCCACAGACATTGCCAACATCCTGGAAGACAGATTCAGTGCAAACTCCCCCCCCACCCCACCCCTCAAAAGAGCAAATAACTATCCCAGCAGAGTGCAGCCTCCCTAACATCTCAGATGCTCAGGTGAAAGCTGCCCTCTCCAAAGCAAAAAAACACAGCATCAATGGGACCTGACGGTGTCCTGGGTTGCGTCCTACATGAACTCCAAGAAGAGCTAAACCCTCACGTAAAGCTGCTGTTCAATCTCAGCCTTACTACAGGATATGTACCCAAAGAATGGCGTACAGTGACAGTGGTCCCACTCCACAAAGGTGGTGCCTCTACGGACCC
Organism: Protopterus annectens; assembly: GCF_019279795.1. Classification (NCBI taxonomy): domain Eukaryota; kingdom Metazoa; phylum Chordata; order Ceratodontiformes; family Protopteridae; genus Protopterus; species Protopterus annectens. The sequence continues at coordinate 91,948,086 of NC_056725.1, forward strand.
TGGAAACTATCGCCCCATAAGCCTGACTAGCCTGGTCTGCAAAGCTATGGAGAGGATCATCATGGAACTCATAAACAAAGACATTGGGGACCTACAGACACTGGATCCTACCCAATTCGGCTTTGTTAAGGGCAGATCCAGACTCTTGAAACTGGTTGACTTCTTTGAAACAGTCACCAAGGCCATTGATGAAGGGAAGGTAGTCCACACAGCCTACCTGGATCTCGCAAAAGCCTTCGACACAATACCCCACTTGGGCATCATAGATAAGCTCTCCAGCTTAAATATAAACCCCTATGTCATAAGATGGGTTGCAAACTGGCTCAAAGACAGAACCCACATGGTCAGAATTGCTGGAGCCATGTCAGACTCAAAACCAGTTACTAGTGGCGTCCCACAAGGCTAAGTCCTGGGACCTCTCTTGTTCGGTATATATTTTTCTGAGGTACAGGCTAACACGGGAGGACTGTAGCTGACCAAGTTCGCAGACGACTGCAAACTGGGCACCATAATTGACTCTCCAGCTGACACAAGCATCCTCCAAAAGGGTCTCACAGAGATGGATAACTGGTGCCAGAGCCATGGCCTAAAGCTAAATGCAAAAAGTGTATAGTCATACCCTTTGACAAAAACAAAGTGCCCACAAATTACCACATAGGTGGTAATCCATTAAGTACGGAAGAAGTAATTAGGGACCTGGGGACCCAAGTTGATAGTAATCTCTCCTTTGACAACCACATTGCCAAAGTGGTTAGAAAGACCTTCTATATAGCCCACCTTATCATGAAAGGATTCACATCTAGATCAAGGGAGGTCATAGTGCCCCTTTATTCATCCCTCATCAGGCCCATAATAGAATACAATGCCCCATTTGGGATGTACCTTACCTGACACCTGCAGCAACTAGAAAGACCCCAAAAGTACTTCACAAAGAGGATCAAGGGACTCAAACAGATGCCATATGCTGCTCGGTTAAAGAAACTCCAGCTCTACTCAGTAGTATACCGCCTACTTAGAGGCGATCTATGCCTGACGTATAAAGCTATGTCAAACCAGGACTTAATGGACATGCTCCACCTCAGAAAATCCAAATCCCTTAGAGCTACGCGCTCGAGGGACTTGAACCTCAGCAAAGAAATAAATAGGACATGCTGGAGGGACAGATTCGTAACCCAGAGGCTCCCTTCGCTCTGGAATAGAATCCCAGTCCATGTTAGGCAGAGCCCCTCACTGACTCTCTTCAAGAGGAATCTTGACGAGTGGATGGGAGATCGTAGGTTTACCCCGGGGATTACTTCTATGTCACTACTAGACAGAGGCACAGTAAACTAACCCAAACAAAGTGCACAGTAAACTCAATTCAAAGGATGGCAACAGCCAAACACACTCTGGCTAGGCTTGTAAATGTTCAAAAATACACCAGCAAAAGAAGCAGTCAAGTTAATGGTTTGATAGGAGAAGACACTTATGTCAAACTGAACAACAACCCTTTGAAACAGTATTCTGAAGAGTTAAGTGAACTATTAGAAAAAGGAGAAAGGTTGGGTTTTTTTACCAATAAGGATGTGAAAAAACTACTAGTTAAGGAACCTCGTCACCCATACATTTATATTATCCCCAAAAATTCACAAAAGTATGACTAATCCACCAGGAAGGCCCATCATCTCTGGTATTGGCTCCTATGTAGAAAGGGTTAACATATTTTTGGATTCCCATTTCAAAAAATATCTTCCCAAAGTTTGTTCCCATGTAAGGAACACTCAAGATGTGTGTTCAGTTTTGCGTGGGGTAGAATGGAAGGAGGAATATTATTGGGCTACAGTTGATGTTTCATCTTTATATACTAACATCAACATAAGATGGGGTTTGGAGGCCATGCAGAGGATGATGGGTGAGGGACCACGTACCATGTTTTTGTTATGTTTATTGGAGTTTAGTCTGACGCACAACTATTTTATGTGGAAGAATTTCTTTTTACAGGTAAAAGGGACTGCTATGGGTGCAGCTTTTGCACCCACTTATGCAGTAATATACATGGGAGAGTTTGAAAAAGAATTTATGTTTCAGAGTTCTTTTTTTGTGAATAATGTCGTGTTTTATAGACGTTATATTGATGATTTAATTTTTATTTGTAAGGGTGAGATGTCCCTATTTACGCAGTTTATGGAAAACTTGAATCAGAATATTCATGGATTAAAGTTTGTTGCACAAAGTTCCTTATATAGTACATCCTTTTTGGATGTAGAATTTTATGTAGGGAAAGATAATTTGATACAATACAAACCCTTTAGGAAACCAACAGCGGTTAATAATTTTTTGCACGCAAGTAGCATGCATCCTCCACATTTGATCAAGGCATTGCCCGAAGGGGAATTTAAGAGGATTTTGAGAAATACATCGGATACAGGTTTATGGGAAGAGGCATGTGATGAAACCTTTAATAGACTCCTATCTAGGGGATATGAGAGTACTAAACTTTTAGATATAAGGAAGAGCTTGTGTAGAATTCATACATCAGGGAGGAACATATATTATAATCGCAATCATTCTGTGACCACATCTACACTAGAAAAGATATTTTTTGTATCTAGATTTTCAGGTTTCTCTAATATGGTTGAAAAAATTATTAAAGAATTCTGGCACGTTGTGTGCAAAGATTTAACTGTTGGTTGTCTTTTCCCGAAGCACATTACCTTCTCTTATAATAGGTATTCCAATTTAAAAGAAATGTTAAATAGGAAACTTGAGCCTTTGACCAACACAAATGTTGGGATGTATTGCTGTGGTCGTTGTTAGGTTTGTGACAAGATAAAAAATATGCATGGGATGAAAATAAATGGGAGGAAATATTTGGCATTTGAAAGGTTTGATTGCATGTCATCAGGGGTAGTGTACATTTTGGGGGGTGATTGTATCACACCACTATGGTACATTGGCCAGACTACCAGGAAGGTTAAGGTCCGTATTTTGGGGCATTTGGGGGATATTAGGAGGGGAAATATGGATAGTCCAGTAGCCACTCATTTTATCAACATGCATAATGGTAACATTGAAGGTTTTGTATTTAGTGTATTAGCCAGACCTCATTTTTGCACAGGAAATTTTAAGACTGCATTAAATAGGTTAGAGCATAGAATGATTATGGGGTACCATACATTATTTCCCGTTGGGATGAATTTAGATAGTGGATGAAATTTGACATATGGGTATGCTGGAATCTTTGAATCATAATGAAATTTGAGTGTATTTAATTTAATTAATTATTTATTTCTAAATGTGCATTTCAATGTTATATGTATTTATGAGTAGTATTTTTGAAAAAGATTTATAATATTTGTAAGATTGAAAAATAACATGAATTATTATATTATATCAGATTTATTATTATCATGTTTTTTTCTATAAATAAGATTTTGTATTATTTAAATTTTCATATATAATATCAAATGAATGTTAGATGATTTGTTAAAGCCTTCATAGGGTTAATCACTTGATGAATTGATTGATTGTTTAATTGATGAGTATATAAAAGAGAATGTGCATATTTGAATATTTGTTCCATTGAAGGCGAATTGCCAAGGTACCAGGACGGATGTATAACATGGATTAAAGTTGTTTCTCTTTATCTCAGCTTTTGATTGCTTCTTTTGCTGGTGTATTTTTGAATATTTGGCGGATTCGTGGTTGTTGTATTTTGTCATAGGCTTGTAAATGCCCTAGGGCAGATAGCCTAGTATGAACCTATGTAGTAAAAAACAAATCTGAACATGAAAACTGCCTTTAGAATATGATTTTATCTAGCATGTGTATAGGATGATCTGGATACAGTTACAATGCATTAATTACCTTTGGTCTGATACAATTACTAATTCCTGTTGGTTATCACCCTCTGTATAAATGAAGGTTTCCACGTCTACCCATAATTTTACCAATGTTGAAACTGTTTTACAAACTTCATGTCAATTTGTTTTCATAAATCATGGAATAAACATGAAAACATTGTTTATGGTTTCCTAACACAAAGTAAGCATTTTTACTGGAACTTAGTATACACTACAAAACACCTAACCACTTATGTCTCAGATTAGCAGTTATTGTTTAGCCAGGAATCGAACCTTGAATCTTCTGATCTACATAACTTAAGTATTTCACTTGGTTTTCACTGTAAACATAAAAATATTGTAGCTTAATACATTTTAGCCATGTAACAGCTTACATTTGTTTACTTGTTTAGACACTTAACTCTAGCTAATAAAAGAAACAACAGATTTCTTTCCTATTCCAATCCTTTATTTTTTCTCAGTTATTTTGATTTATTTTACCATAGCTAGAATTTATAACAGTAATTACTTTCCTAGTTTGTTGTCTGCATCATGTTTCAGACCATGACTGTTTCTAACTCCACACAGAAGTCAGTGAAGTATTTCCTATGCTTTAGTACATAATTACTTTTCATTTGGCTCTTGAGACCTACCTGTCTTGTCTTTATGTCTCCACCCTTTGAAAGCATATTAGAGAATGGCTTTGTTTGAATATCATATACATGTATGAACAAACTTGGCCCTTGTGTAATACTGATTAATTACATTTACTGTTGATTCCAGTTTATCTGTGATATTCACCTTATAACAAAAAGAAATAAATGTGAATTTAGTCAAAACATATTCCCCCATTGGCAATAATGTTAGTTTAAATAATCTGGTTAGTGACCATACTAAGTGGCATCATTTAATATTCTGATGCTTCAAAGATCACAAATCACCTTCCATATGACTGGAATGTTCTTCTAATAAATTAATGTAAAACATGTAACCCAATTGCTGATTATTTCCTATCAGCAACTGCAGTCTGTGAAAACCACATTTTACCAAGAAATCTGATTACTCCCAGTTTTGTCCTCATTGGAAATGCAACAAATTAAAAAAGCCTGTTATGCAGCATCTACGGGCCCATTTCAACACACAAAACCTACTTTTCCTTATTGCATCTTCCAGGAAAAAAATGATTTACTGTTTAATGCTTATAAACTCTACAGTTGTACATATTGCAAATATTTATCAGTGAATCATATTTTAAATATACCTGAATTTCTGTTACAAATAACAGTCTTGTATGCATCCATTTTTGTGGTTTTATCTCATTGAAAACATTAACCTGCAGAAGCAATTCACATTTATTTCATGAAACCCTCAGCATTAAAATGCTTTATGAAATAAAGCAAAAAATATATATATACTTGCATAAACATTAGATTGTCTTTTCCTCTTTATGGGAGTGGGGTCTCTCATACACACAGAAATATCCTGCAACAGTTTGTGTATGTCAATGCCTGTGTGTGCATGTATAGACATAGCAGTGTGCCTTTATAATTACTTGTGCACAACTCTGCACATGCCTTATACAGTAAACAACATGCAAAAGTTTGATTATCACAGTAAAATATCTTTTACACTCTGCAATTAAAATAACAGTATAACATCAGCACTAAATAAAGGTTTGAACTATAATCAGGCAGAAGTAAAAGAAAATAAACCTGGAATGTAATTTTCAGGTTAGAAATTTATAAATCACTTAGCTTCTGGAAATCATTACATTAAAAGAAAACTGTCATTGCTGCATTCAGTTTACACACCTGCACATTTGGAATTAAAACTGGCCTAATGGTTAAGGTGTTTGCTTTACAAGCACAATGTGCAGGGTTTGAGCCTCACATGGGGTAATTGGCTAGGCTTAAAATGGCTCACAAGGGCAATTAGCCTAGTACTAATCCATAAACATGAATTATCTAAAGGTGACTGTTTTAAAATGTCACTGCATACAGAACCTGTGAAAATAATCAAAATCCCTTTCTGTGCAAAACTTTTTCTTCTTTCTTTTGCTGAAAACAGGCAGAGATCTGGCTTTCACACAGAACAAATAATACCTCTGCATAGACAAGATGGAAATAAGTGGAAAGGTCTCTCTTTCTGGTTTTCTCTTTCCCCTTCTTCTTTAGAAGCATGTAACAAATGGACTGCATTATGTGCTTATCTCTAGTAAAAGAAATGTCTGAAATGCTGAAAAACATTGCCAGGCATAATACTGACTTTAATTTTAAATTACAACATATTTTCATCCACCTTCCTTGGGCAATTCAGAACAAAGACCATTTGATGAACTCACACATGCTACTGCTTAGAGACTTTTAGACCAGTTCATGGTTAAACTCCATACTGCAAAAAAGTCAAATTTTGAAACTTTGTTTTACCATAACAGCTGACAGCTTCCAAGAATACTAACTTATGTTCATCAGTCTATTTTGACTTTTCAGTTCCTGTCTGTGTGGCAATTAAACATTACCTCAAGTATCCTTTCTCTTGTTCCTTCTTTCTGCTATTTAGAAGACATTGCTTTACCATTTACTATACTAGAAAATACACCATGTCATTAATGCTCTGTAAGGCTGAATGCATTCATTTATTAGCTTCATATCTCCAGGGAAACTCCCAGTAAGAATGTAACACAGAATATTGCTGACATGCAATTATAAAAGAAAATTTGTCTACTGTCCATATATCTTACATTATGAAAAACACAGAAATGTTCCCTGCTTTTACTTCTTTTTTCTTTCTGACAAAACACACTCTGTCATGGACTGAAGCTCCCACTGCCTTAGTCCCCTCATCCCTTGATCTCCATCAGGATGTCCAAATGGTCTATTCTATGGACTAATACTGGTATGGTGGGATCCCTTGTCCTTCTGTCTTTGCCACTGCTTTCTCTCCAACTTTTCTGCCTTTCTGATACAGACACATGAGATAACATGCAAGGTTCTTTTAGGAAAAACTGGCTAATCATGACAATGTTAACAGGTTCCTTATTACTGTGTGTCATTAGTAAATCCACTAAGACATGAAAGCAGTTTAAGACAAGACATTTATTGCTCAGAATACATTGACAACATAAAGCAAAGACGAATATAAATCTATTATAATCTAATGTAGTCTAATTGACATGACAAAATGACTGACTACATGAAAACAAGATATTCTAGACAATTCTCTACAATCATAATTCACATGCTTAACTGACAATAGAATAGTATAATCATTATTCAGAACCTGCCAGTGTTGCTATATCTCTACATTTTCTCAAACGTGGTCCTGCTTTCTCATGACTTCATCCATGCAGTACACAAACAATGCTGTATTCATTACAAAGCATGTAACTAGCAGTGTCAGTACTACAAAAGGTAGCACACTTCTCACACCTGGTCGACTGACTGCTGAGACTGCAGTGTAGCATAAAGGTGATGCAGCTCTCTTGAGCATGACACCCTTCGATTGACACATTAAACCAAGGCACCATCTGCTTGAGTTGGTGGTAACTCTGGAGAATGTAAAAGATCCCATGGCACCTGTTGAAAAAAAGCAGGGACCCTTTATTTATATACAAAAATAATTCTTATTAACAAAATACTTACAGATATTTACAAATGTATAAATATATAGCTATACAAATCTGTTTACACAATCATACTAAATTTCCATCCCTATTAGATCCCCACAACTTTTTCCATAACCACTATCTGATTTTACTTAATACTGTTGCTAAAATCCATTTATCACTAAACGTTATTTCTTTTATTCTTTTATTATATATAACCAGTATAACAAAATAATTTTCTATTACTTAAACATATTCTTTACTTTAGTTCTTATAATATCCATATTTAATCATATCCATGTTTACTTTATCCACTTCTTTTATATCTTCAAAAAATCTTCTTTACATAGTTTGCCCCATAACATTTCTAGTCTTTTACATTTCAAAAACACATGTTCCATAGTTTCTTCTTCTTGGCAATGTAAACATATTATATTACTCTTCTTTTTATATGGCATATTTCCTTTTTGATGGCAATTTATTTACTGCTAGTCTCTACAAAAAATCTTGACATTCTTTCTGATCACACCATTTGCTTCTTATTTTTATAGCTTTAATTTTTTTCATCTATTATTTTCCCATGGTTTTACATAGTAAAGTTTTATCATTACATTCTTATCCTATGCATTTTCTTTATCATCAATTTTTATTTTACACAAAAATATTTTTCTTAGTAACCTTTTATTTCTTCATTTATACACTCTTTTTGTCTTTTACTCTCTTTTACCATATCCAAAATGTATCATTCTTATATTTATACAATTTTATTACTAATCTCATTTTCATTTATCCACTTTAACACTTTGTACGAATTTAATGAAGCAGCATATTCCACAGGTTTAATTAACCCTGAACCCCCTTCTTCTTTATTTACATAAAAAATTCCTCTTTTTACTGGGTTTAATCTAGAACCACATATAAATGAAAAATTATCTGCAATACCTCCATTTCAAAATATGTTCTCCAGAAAAGACAGGTTCGTTTAATTGCTTCTGCTGTTTTTTTCACCACTAAATTCTACTTACATCTTTATTACCAAGTTGTATACCTAACACATAAATTTAATTCATTGTAAAATATATATTCCCAAGCTAAACACATACCTTTCTCTTTATTTAAAGCCATCCCTATCATCCCCAGGCATTCATTTGTGCAATTTACTTATTTTAGCCACATTTTGTTTTTTGCAATTATTATAATGTCATATGTATATGTTAACAGAACTGGAATTCTTAACCCATCAAGTGTTATATACCCCACTTCCTTCATTTTGTAACTTATTTCACATACTATCACATTCATAACTAATGTGAAGAGTACACAACTCATTGGAAATCTCTGTCTTACACCACTCTTCATATGTACCTCTTAGCTTAACCAGCCATTTACAAGTATTTTTACTTTATTATTACTATACACCTGCATGCATAATTTTCTAACTTTCTGACGTATATTATATTCTTTCATTGCTACTCACATGATTTCATGCCGAGTTGTGTCAAATACCTTATTAAAGTCTCCTATCAAAACTTTTGTTTCTTCCTATGTATAATATCATCTGCAATTGTTCCAACCTTTCCCCTCTACACTGTATATACTATCTTCCATATTTTACATTTTAGTTTCAAATCTCTTTTGTATTATTTTCATAAAGATCTTATAATCATTATTATTCAATGCTATCAGTATCTAGTTTTTAACGGTCTTCTGTCTTCCTTCTTTGATATGACTTGATATTCCATTACATAATTATTTTTACATAAAACCTTCATTTAACTATTCATTCAAAATCTTTAAAAAATATCTTTTTTTGCCAATCCCTTAAATTTTAATATATTTCATACCCTATTCCAACTGGTCCTGTAGCCAAATGTATAATTACTTGTCCTGATACTTTATATAGTTCATTTTAAGAAATCCTCCTTTTCAATTCTTTACTCTTTTTTTCTGTTCACTTTTTACTTTTCTATTTTTTTTTCACTACCTTTTTTTCTTTAAATATTTTGTACATATTGTACTACACTATTCATACCCCTGGATTCACTAAACTTCTGTGCAGGACTAGCTTAGACCTGCACGGAAGCGACCATTTAGGAGCAGCACAGCAGCGCCATGCATATTAATGAAGGTGCGCTGCCTGACACGGACCGTGTACGAGTGCAGGGGGCATGTCTGAGAGCAGAGCTCTCAGAATATACACGCCCCTGCAATCAAGAACAGCAGTTTAGCAATAAGAATGAGCAAAAACGCTCATAGGTGGTTACATACCCCCAGCAACATCCCCCCAAGTGTATAAGAGCAATAGTTAAAATATAATAATATACACAAGTTATTTTTTTTTTATCAGACAGATAAAATCTACCTGTAGGTGCACGGGTTTGACCATTGCTTAGCTACATATACTGCAGCTTAAATGGCACAAGAGGATAAATATCAATATATATGCAAATGAAGCAGTACTGCAATAGTGTAGTGGGTAGAGCATTCGCCTTAAGAGCAGTCATACCCGGTTCGAGTCTCACTACAGTACATTCCATTTTCCATGTCAAATCACTTTATGAACAATATTTTTTGTTGCATAACCTAATAAATAACATATATTTGTGAACTGGAGTACTGCATTAAATGCAGATGTGAGGTGTCATTGTCATAATGTTGAAAAATCCACAGATAAGCACACGTGCCCCATACAGTATATGTACACATGAATCAGGGATATAAATCGAAGGTATAACGTTTAATGGATGATAAATCCATAGAGTGTCCAAATCCATCACCTTCCTAAGAACCATTTTACATTTCTGTCTAAATTAGTGCGGGGATAAGTGGGAGTAAGCACTATCAAGCAGTAGTAAGTGAGAGTAAGCATATTTAAGCAGTAGTAAGCGGGTTTAAGCCTGTTTGCACAGGTGTAAGCAATATTGAAGCTAACTCTCTGTAAGCATATTTAAAATGAAGTTAGTATTGCTTACCTTCACGCAAACCCATGCAAACCCACTTACAATTGCTTAAAAGTGCCTTAATCACTCTGTAAGCAAAGCCGCTGTTCTGGCCAGAAACAAAATAAACAGCCCTTGCAGGTCATGAACCCAGGACCCTGTATGCTATGGTCACAGTAGTTAACCACTGTGCCATCACAGCAGTACATAAGATTGAGGTATCACCAAACAGATCCACACTATAGGAATATTAAACTTAACATGTGAAAGGAATGTATATATAGTTTTATGTTGTATAACCTACTACATAACATAAATATGTGAACTGGAGTACTGCATTAAGTCCAGATGTGATAAAGTGTTGAAATCCCCTAATAAACACAAGGACCCTATACAGTGTACATACACATGAATCATGGATACCAAACACATATATAACATGTAATGAATAATAAATCAATGCCAAACAGCAAATAGTATGCAAATTAAAATTTAAGCAACGCTAAGCTTTGCACAGCCCTGCTTACTAGGTGTAAGCAATGTGTAGGCCAGCTAAATCAGTTTGCCCACTGGTATACCCCATTAAGCAATGCCAACCTTAGTTAAGCAGATTTGCCCATAGCTTAGCATTTTCAAAACTGTCCAGTCACAGCAAAGTGCTGGAAATCTGCCCTATTTAAACCCAACAGGTGGGAATACATCTCATAACTGGTTGCAGCTTCCTCTTGTAGGCACTATGACTGGTATGGGAAAGGGAGTGCACTTTCGGGCACAGCACTGGGGCATCTAGGAGTCCAAAGTCATGGCAGGACTCCTTTTTAAAGACCATGACCAGAGACTGCTGCAAGGCCAGTACCAGGGTTCCCAATATAAAGTGGAAGCCTGGGACCGTCTTGCCCGTGATCTCACCAATGCCACTGGCATATCTCAAACTGGTGAGCATGTCAGGCATCACTATGCTGACCTGAAGCAGAGAAAGAGGGAGCTCTTGGATCAGTGGATCCAAGAGACTAGGAGGACAGGGGATGTTCCAGCCATGTGTAAGTATCAGTCTACTACCTGTTCAATAATTGCTAGCTCGTGTATATTACGGGTAGGTATGGCTAAAAATTTCTCTTATGTCTTTGACACTGGCAGATAAGCGGGCTGTGAACCGAGAAGCCCATGCCTGTAGATTGCAGAGGTTGCGTCGCGAGGCAGGTTAGTAATACTCTTGCATGTACTGTCATAAGAAATAAATCTAAAAGTAGTAGTAAGTTAATTGCCAGTATAAAACCTGTATTGTTTAAGGCACGCTGGACTGCATGTGTTTACTCTGGCATCATATGGTAATGTAGAGTTACAATCTCTTAATAGTACTGTTGTATTAAGCACTGTTACCCACACTGTGCTACATAAATAAAATATGTAGGAATGTCTGTATATGACTGTTCTAATCACAAGAGGTTCATATTGTACAACTGAGAGAGACTTAGACAGAAAACAGTGAAAAGATAGACAACATAATCTAAATAGCACACGCAACTGAGATGTGAACTGTTGTAATTTTAGCACACACAGCCATGGTTTGAATCCTGGGAGTGGTAGTAAGCTGTATGCAGAATCATACCCCACAACTGTACAGATATGTCCAGTTAATTGGCCCATATCCGCTGTCTGTCACCCTGTCCCACTGGCAAATCAGTGGGATGATCCCAGATGTTTAGGCAGCAAATAATGGCATACAACTGATTGCCAGACATCTATAAGAATAAACCTGTCCCTCTAGCAACTCCCCAAAACGTTATGAGTAATAAGCCAAGTATGTCCCATCTCCACCCCCATGTTTTGAAGCTGTGACCAGAGTGTGTGCAGTAGCAGAGTGAGACGTATGTGCATAATACTAATGTAGAATTTGGTACTGTGTGTGGCAACATTCAGCTAGTGCTAACAAACATTGCCCCCACAGGTCTGTCAGATATGAAAACTGTGCCTGTAAATAAAAGATTGAAATCCTGGACTGCTACTGTTTACTCTGGTATTGTGTGGCATTGTTACTGCTGCAGTTGCTCTGAATAATAATGTATTACTCATCACTGTCATCCACACTGTGCTACATAATAAAACTGTCTAGGAAACCCTGTATAAGAGTGTTGTAATTACAAGGTCAGATTGTAAAACCACGGGAGACATATAGACAAAAATCAGAGAAGAGATACACAGCAATAGCTATGTAGCACACTCAACTGTGATGGACACTGTTTTATTTTTAGCCGACACAGCCATGGTTTGAATCCTGGGAGTGGTAGTAAGCTGTATGCAGAATCATACCCCACAAGTGTACGGAATTGTCCAGACTGTCCATTTAATCAGCCCATATTTGCTGGCTGTTACCCTGTCCCCCTAGCATATCAGTGTGCTAATCTCTGATATGTAGGCAGCATGTAATGTCATATAACTGACTGTCAGACCTGTACATATTTGGAAAATGTCAATGAAAACAAACCTGTCATTGTACAACTCACCAAAGGTTTATGAGGGCAATAGTCAAAATATGTCATGGTTTTACCTGTATGTGGTCAAGACATGCCCAGAGTGTGTGCAATAAGAGATGGACAGGTATGTGCATAACATCAACCTGGAATCTGGGAATATGTGTAGAACAGTCAGGTAGTGTTAGCAAACAAAACCTCCACAGGTCTACCAGGTAAGAGGTGTACACTGCAGGTAAAACTCAGTTCATATATATAGTTGTCTACATTCATACCACTGTCCAAACTAAGGCCACAGGGTAGTGTAATAATACTTGTAAGGTACAGATCACAGCACTGACTAGGAAAGTAATGAGAACTACAGGAATATACTAGTTGTTAAATTACATCTTTCTCTCCCCCCACCATATCTACAACAATAAACTAAATACACAACTCAATCAGTATATGCTCCATTAAATCTACTGTTGAGACATATGTCCTATTGTTTGATAAATATTTAAATTGGTTTCTATGCATATGTCATGTTGAAATACTCCCACATTGGTGGCATGCTGCCATTAATGTACCTGCATATTGTTGTAATTGCCACTGCGGTTCCATATATGCATGTGTTCTGTTAACTATGCAACTATTCCATATCTGGTGTTTTGGGCTAATGGGAATATCTAAGCATGCTGTTATACCTAATCCTGGAATGGTGTTGACTATTACTAACCCACATATGTTGTAAAATTGAAACATCATAGCATGTTTGGGAAGGCTGGTCCCAGTGGACCCATCTATCTCACATCATCTAGCCATGGCACCAGGCACCAGCACATCTGGGGCCCACCCCGGGACCTCCTCGTTCGCTGGTCCTTCACCACCTCTGGGTGGAACCACCTCAGGGGATGGGGCTCACCCCCTGGGAGTGGGTGTGGACAGGACATTGTCACCAGTCGCCAGGTCCAGGGCATGGTGCATAGCGAGCTCCGCAGGGAGTTTCGAGATCTGCTACTCCAGCTTGAGGGCCACGTGGTGCAACTAGAGGGTCGGCCTGGCCCTCCTACACAGTGGCCAGCGCAGCCACCTGTGGGGCCGTGAAGATGCAGTGGTGACTGCCCATGTGTGGGGACCTCAGTCCCACTGTTTCCACTAGGAGACTCATGGGCTTCCAACTTCCAAACACCCCCCAGGTTTAATCTTGTTTGCACAGGGGTAAGCAATGCCTACACAGGTTAAGCAATTAAGAAGCTAAATCAGTATAAGAAACTGTAACCGGAAGTTAGCAGTGCTTACCTCCGTGCAAACCTGTTTACAACTGCTTAAAAGGGACTTAAACACTCTGTATACAACAGCCCTTTTCTGCTCAGCAACAAAATAAACAGTCTCTGCAAGACTCAAACCCAGGAACCTACACACCACAGCCAAAGTGATTTACCACTAAGCCATGTCAGATATACATAATCCTGATGTTTTCACAAACATATCATCCAGTGCACTCATTCAACAGTACAGGAAATGTATTTATACATGTAGATGTATGTGTGTGTGTGTGTGTGTGTGTGTGTGTGTGTGTGTGTGTGTGTGTGTGTATTTATCTATATATATATATATATATATATATATATATATATATATATATATATATAATATAAGCATACGGATATACGTGGATGCAGATGGATCTATATTATGTGAGGTAACCACATGAAGTTCTGTGCAGTGCACATTGTTGTTCGTGAAGCAAAAGATCATTTGATTGTATCCTTCAGTCACGAGTGTTTCGCATTTCATTTACTTTAGGGCTATATGTTTGATTTTTGGGGGTATATATTGTGTTTAATGGATGGATTTATATGTTTCAAGAGGTTGTTAGATCTGGCTTCGATGTGGATATACCAATGGATACGCACTGTAAACATACATGTCTTCGTTTTTGGGCCTAACAGTAAAGCATTTTTGTATGACAACAGTCGTGATCCTTGAGGAATTTATACTTTTTGATCCTGGTTTCTACAAATGGACTAGTGGGACAATTTCAAATAATATAAGCATATGTGATTTATTTTGTCATAACGAGTTATCCGTTGACTTTTTGAAATCATAACTATTTTCAACTACTACCCACAGAGAAGTCAAAGGATATGACACCACACACAGGTTTGCATACATAAGAATGTTTTATTTGTATACTATTACAGTTGTATATGCCATGTCATATAGCTGTTTAGACTTTGAAATACATACTAACTGATTAATGCAACTCTCAAGCAGATCATTTAATACAATAATCTGAAAGCATACATATGTCGCTGTCCAAGCCAAGGCCTTCAAGTAGTACAACAGTAAAGACAGACTGGGCCACAGGATAACAATCAATCAACAGTAAGTAATGCAGATGTATAGTCCAGCAGCCTCTAACTACACTCTGTACTCAATCCCTAGGGGGAAAAGACTTAAGTTGACACAATGGGATGTATCTGTTACATAACAATGCATAACTGAAAACATCACAATCACACTGACAAACAGAACAGTCTGTATGGCAGTAAGCCAGCAATGTTCCCAAGGTGAAATGTATGGTAATGTACAGCCATATACCTTAAGGCAGCTTACTACTTGATATCCCTCACATGTTGTAACAGCCTAGGTTATTTATGGTGCATACCTCCCCCCATAAACTGACTTACAGGGGCATATTAACACTGTTACATACACTGACCTCTGGACTGCAGAAGGGCACACATGTTTTGTGCAGCTGAAGCCCACATATAAATAAATAAATAAATAAATGTGTTTATTCTCCAGCTGGGAGAAACTCTTGCTGTGCATTTATTGATTTGGGCATTGTTTAAAGTTATTTTTTTTCTCTCGGGAGAGACATCTTGAGCCAGAAGTTGGCGGTTTATATCCGTGTGGGGAAAGACATATTTTTCATTCTCCAGTTGGGAGATGACTTATTAGCCTGGAATAATTATTTTTTATGTATGGACGGATATACGTGGATGCAGATGGATCTATATTATGTGAGGTAACCACATGAAGTTCTGTGCAGTGCACATTGTTGTTCGTGAAGCAAAAGACCATTTGACTGTATCCTTCAGTCACGAGTGTTTCGCATTTCATTTACTTTAGGGCTATATGTTTGACTTTTGGGGGTATATATTGTGTTTAACGGATGGATTTATATGTTTCAAGAGGTTGTTAGATCTGGCTTTGATGTGGAATACGCACTGTAAACATACATGTCTTCGTTTTTGGGCCTAACAGTAATGCATTTTTGTAAGACAACAGTCGTGATCCTTGAGGAATTTATACTTTTTGATCCTGGTTTCTACAAATGGACTAGTGGGACAATTTCAAATAATATAAGCATATGTGATTTATTTTGTCATAGCGAGTTATCCGTAGATTTTTTGAGGTCATAACTATTTTCAACTACTGACTCAGCTATTGTATTCTTATAGTTTTTCAACCATTTATCAAGACATTGCAAATATTTACATCTATATGGTAATTATTTTATATATAAGTAGATAGATGTGAAATAGTTGTGGATGATCAATATATATACTGCCTTCCCCTTACATATTACAGACTAGGGAATAACTACATCCTATCCTTCACAATTAAGTGGTGAATTGTAAGAAAGTTGATAAAACATCCAAAGAAAAATCATATCCATGTAAACCTTAACATTAGGGGAATATAGTCTCTCCATTCTATCATATTTAATAGGTGTTTCTCTCTGATGAACACAGCCCACCTGTCTAATACCAAGCATCCCAATTACCTCCTTTCACAACACATAACTGAACTCACCTTTCAGGAATCCAAACACACCATTATACCCTCATACATCTTGCACTGCCTTAAACTCCTTCAACATTACCAATACACCCCACTCACACTCATACTCAACTTTCACCTTGACCACCCATTTTTAATACTACACAGCTATGTCTCTTTTTTTCAATATCTTTGTCTTCACATTTACTTTCTACCTCTCTATCCTATTAAGACTATCCTCATTTCATACAACCCACCTACCTCCCCGACCATCTCCCACTATGTTACCCAACTTTCACACCCTCCCCAGTTATATTGAAATCTGCTCTAGTCTGTATCAAACTGATATAATCCTACAAAAGAAACAGACCCTGCTCTCCACACAACATAACCCTCCTTGCTACCATGTACATAAATACTCCAGCAACACCAAAAAAGCCCCTCCCTAGCAATTTCTCTACTCTCTATAACCTAGTCCTTTGCGGTGATATACATCCTAACCCAGGCCCCCCTTCTCATAATTAAAATACCTAAACTTCACCACTATTAATCTTCAAAGCATTAGGAACAAAATTCCCCAACTGCATGCATGGCTAAGTCAACATAAACCAGCTAAAACCATATATCAAAGATTCTGAATTTCTACCCCTAAACTACTCCTGCCTCAGAACTGACAGACTCCACAAAAAAGGTGGAGGTGTCGCCTTACTATTCCCAAGCACCTACACTGTTATTCCATATTCTCAACCAATTCCATCCTTTCCCTCTGTAGACCTACTAGTTACCTCTCTCAAACTCAATAACTGCAAAAGCCTTTGCATCATAGTCATATACATCCCCCAGGCAACAATCCTCCAATTCTTGAAGACATTCTAGCCTGGACAAGCAATAACATAAAAAATGAAACTATCATTCTAGGTGATGTTGATATCAACTGGCTTGATATCTCCAATAAAAAACCCTCTACAAATATCAACCTTCACATTTACTCCCAACCAATCTCTGATATTACCAGACCTGGCAATAACAGAAACAAAGGTTCCACTTTGGACTGGATCCTGGTTTCTTATCCTGATAAAATCTCTTCCTCTGGCACTCTCCCTGACAGTATTAGTGACCACTCTCCAGCATTCATAACCCGTAAGCCCACCTCTATACCTAGCAATCACCAATTTAGAAATACCAGAAATCTATCCCACTTCTCCCAAAATACCCTCAATGACATCCTGCAGATAACAAACTGAAGCCCACTGACATTTCTTCCACTTAATGAAGCTGTGCAATTCTTTAATTCCACTTTCCTTAGGACTCTAAATAGTCTTGCCCCTCTGAGACTAAAGAGAGTTAAAGCAAAACATGCCTGCTGGCTTGCAAAGACCACAAAGCAAGTCAAGTAATCTAGGGACAAAGCCTGGAAAACCTGGCAAAAAACAAAACTCCTACCAATCTCATGGAATATAAATGACTTTGCAATCAGGCTAAATGCTTAGTTGTTAAAAACATAAAAGAATACATCCAAATTATTCAAGACCAGCATAAACAAAATACCAAAAAATTCTGGGGAGCACCCAAGAACAAACAGTAACCCATTCCCAAACCCAGAAAAAAACTCTCTCTGAACTAGCTTCACTCTTCAATACATACTTTATTGACACCATTACCAAACTTACAACTACCTTCCCAACCATCAACACAGACCCATTAGGAGCACCACCAACACATAACCCTTCATATCCCCTACCCACCTTTTCACTATCACCCATTCCCACATCCACCATTCAAAAAATTCTATATAAACTAAACATGCACAAATGCCCCAGATAATCTACCTGCAGAATATCTACAACTAGTAGCCCCCGCCATTGCTTATCCTATCAGCATTCTCCTTAACAGGTCTATTCAAGAATCCTGTACACCAGATATCTGGAAGAAAGCATTTGTCATCCCTCCTCATAAAGGTGGTAACAACTCTGATATCTCTAATTTCCGCCCCATCTCTAAAATATTAGAGAAATGCATCCACACAGCTCATAAGTCATCTAGTAAAACACCAATTGCTTTCCCCCACTCAACATGGCTTCAGGCCTGGACATAGCACTAATACAGCCCTTGTTTCCTTCTTAGACACAGTAAATACAGCTAGTGATGTTGGCACCTTAGTTTCTGCACTCTTTTTTGATTTATCAAAGGCATTTGACACCATTTCCCAATCTCTACTGCTTACTAAACTCTCTAGCCTTATCCTATCTCCCGTCACCCTACAGTGGTTTACCAACTATCTCAGCAATAGGCAGCAATCTACCAGATGGCAGCACTCCTCCTCCCCTTTCATTACTACTAACACAGGTATTCCTCAAGGGTCAATTCTGGGTCCTCTCCTTTTCAGCATACTTGTCAATAACTTTCATAATACTCTAACACATACTGCCATCATCCAATATGCAGATGACTCAACCATCATCTGCTCCTCAAAATCTGTCACTGAACTACAGCATATTACCCAAGAAGCATTTACCTCTACTGAGCACTGGATGTCCCAGAATCACCTTGCTCTTAACCCCAATAAGACAAAACTATTATTTACCCCCACAAAATCTAGTCCTGTTGACAAGACTCTATTTACTGTTAGTTCCCATAATAACACTATCATTGAAGTTGTCCCTAGTACCAAATTGCTAGGTGTCATCATTGATGACAAACTAATTTTTGACCTTCACATCCACAACAACATCAAAAAAAACATCAAAAACTGGGTGCCTTATATAGGTACAACAATTTATTCAAGTCTCTCTGCAAAAAAGGCCTTAGCCTCATCCTTCCTACTTCCAACCCTTCTATACGGAGCCCCCATCTTCACCAACCTACAATCCTCCTTAAAAAATAAGCTGGACTCTTGTTACAACAAAGTCGCTAAATTTGCTACAAGCGCAAAATATTCTACCCACCATTGCTTATCTCTGCATCAATTAAAGTGGCTAGAATCCCCCCACCACCTTACTTACCTACAATTAACTACAGCCCACAAGATAATCTTTCATCCTGAAAGCTGGCCTTCCCCCATATCCATACTGACCATGTACCAGCCCAATCACCATCTCAGGTCTGAAAACAAAATGTTATTATCCATTGAGAAACCTAAACTCTCAGCTGTCCAAATGCTGTACTCTCATTCTGTCTCTAAGTTATGGAATGATCTTCTTCCTTCACTCAGGACAATTAATAATCCTGCTTCCTTCAAAAAATCCCTCAAATTACATTTTTCCTCTCACTGGCTATGCTCCTGTACCTCACCAAATAACCCCAGCACCTGATTTCGTTCTCACTCCCCTCTTCTCCTCTGTACCTTTCTGACTCATTTCTGTCACCTAGACTAACTCTGACCTATCACCAGCTTTCTATCCTGAAGTCAACTCTGCTCATCTTAGAACTC
The DNA here is from genome assembly GCF_019279795.1 of Protopterus annectens. Classification (NCBI taxonomy): domain Eukaryota; kingdom Metazoa; phylum Chordata; order Ceratodontiformes; family Protopteridae; genus Protopterus; species Protopterus annectens. The sequence continues at coordinate 91,968,125 of NC_056725.1, forward strand.
AACTTTCACATCAACAGCTGTCTGTAATACATTATTGCCACTTCTGCCACTACTTTTCCTCCTATGTCACACTACTGCCCATAACACTTGATCCTACACATTAATACAGTTTTACTCCTGTATATAGTTAAGGATTTTTGTATGTAATTAATGGAATGGCACTGTCCTATGTTTCAACTTAATTTTTTACTTTTGTATGTATCAATATTGTTCTATTACTTATGTATGTATTACTGTGGAGCTTATATATGTAATACTGTGGAGCTTTTCTCCCCGGGCCTCCACTGAAAATGGGCTCTTCCTAGGCCTAGTGGACTTTCAGGGTCAACAAATGCAATAAATAAATAAATAAAAAATATATGGACCCTACCCCACAATATGTGTGGGGGCCACAACAGCACTGGAATGATGGTAGGAATGGCAGCATGACATAATCACAGGCCACTACATAACAACCTCTTACTGCATGTCAGATGGACAAAGCCTGGTATGTAGGTGAAGGAACCTTATACAAATATATAGCTGGCCTGAGTCTGCAAGTCCTCTTGTAAGAGGTATTGCTAACTGCTGTCTGTAAACTGCTGCCCACACACAGGAAGGATGTCTACTATACAGGAAAGGTAAAGGGGACTACCCCCACATGATGTAGGGATTTATAGTAGTGGGTTGCTATGACAGTGGTAATTGGAAGTACTACACAGCATGCTGCATGCAGGTAGCAAGTGGAGGACACTAATTGGTGCAAAGGCCATCACCTGATCATGTGCATCACCTACAAAATCCATGCTGCAATCTATTCAAAGCAGCTCACTCCATTAACTGGAGAGAGACCTAAATAGATAGAGAGAAAGTGAAAGGCAAAGCCAAAGCAAAAAAAAAAAAAAAAAACAACAAATAAAAAATAATACATCCAGCAAACTATCCAGAACAAACATCATTCCCACAACAGGTATTTGAGGTATATATGCATGTAACTGAATGTATTACTTAGTCCATAATAATGGGATAGATGATGTGGAATTATTTATATGTGCCATCAGGTGTTGTTGTTGTGATGATGTTCAGCTGAACAACCTGCTATGGACAATAGTGTCTGTCCCTGTGGGTAGTGGGCCATACTCGTCAACTGTGCAGATCAGCAGTGACTGACAAGATGTAAGCCATCATAGTGTGTGTTGTGTAATGGAAAACATATATTAGTGTGGGCAATAGCTGGCTGTGGAAGTAATGCCATTATGATGGACATGTGGGTTCCAGAACCCACCACTTGCAGGACACTCAAGTTAACGTGCAATGTAGCATGCAGAAATGCCATAGCAGTGTAATAGGCTTACCTGCAATCTGTCCCGATATATATCCCCTAATGTTAGGCTGTGTCCACATGTGGCACCTGTCTGTGTTGTAGCAAGGCAGAACAGTGCAGCTGTGCAGGAAGGAGAGGTATACAGTGTGGACCTGATGTCTGAATGCACCTTATATATATATATATATGTGTGTGTGTAGGGATATATATGTGTGTGTGTATATATATATATATTTATATAAAAAATACACACACGTATGTTTATAGATATAAAGACATCTATATGTATTTATATGTGTGTGTATATATATATATATATATATATATATATATATATATATATATATATATATATATATATATATACAACTCATAATATATATCTACACACACACACACACACACACATATATATATATATATATATATATATATATATATATATATATATAAATATATATGTGTATGTCTACATATATACAAACATGCACATATGTATATAAATACATGTCCACTAGTTTTGCATCACAGTGCTGCATGCTATGTGTGAGGGAACATCACACATATAAATACACACACACACACACACACACACATACATACATATATATATATATATATATATATATATATATATATACAGCAGTAAGTGTGTGCAACATGGAGGGTTATGTCATGTGTGAACCCCTTGTTGTGACCAAATTGCCCTGGGTCTACTGAGAGATGACTACAGCGGGACAATGGCCTCCTTTTCCTGGATGTAAAGCCCTAAAGTGGGAGGAGTGCCACATATGTAGGTTTCCTGACTGTTGTGGCAATGTGGTTATCAAAGGTGAGAACACTGTCCACCTGTGTCCCTAAGTCTGTTATCACACTTTAGGTGTTTAGTGTACTGCAACCTATGTGGTACTTCACAGGTACATGTCCCTTCCCAGTGAGAATAACTATATATTTCTTGGCATTGATCTTGAGGCCATGGCTCAGGCACCAAGCATGTCTTTTTGTAGGGCTCTTCTGTAGAATATCCACATAATTTGGGGATTCAATATTGGCTCCAAGTGTGCCGTCATCTGCGACCTTTGTTTGCCAGTGTCCCTTACTGTTGGACTGTACTTCAAAGCAGTAGATGCCAAACAAGGGCGGTGCCAGGACTGAACCCTAAGGTACTCCAACTGTCACTTGTCTGGGGCTGGGGTTGGTGTCACCTACATTTACAGTGTGGGTTCTGTCAGTACAGCAACTGACAGCCCATCGGGTGACATAGGGATTAATGGCCAGCTTGATATACATTTATCTATGATTCCAGATTGGGGGATGGTGTTGTAGGCCTTGGCGAGGTCCAGATAGGCTGTATGAACCAGCTTACCCTCGTCCACAGCTCCGGAGATGGATTCATAGTTGTCCTTCAGGTTGAGGTGACATGATTGGCCCTTCACAAACCCAACATGGTTAGGACCCAGTGTTTGCAAGTTGCCAACGTCTTTGTTTTAATTTCCATGATAATACATTCTTTGGCCTTGCAGATCAGGCACGTCATACTGCTGGGGCTGTAGTTCCCAGGATCCAAGGTGGATCCTCCCTTTTGGACTGGGATAACTGTAGCTATGCACCACACAGTGGGCATGAAGCCTGAGGTGTGGCTATGATTAGACATGGCACATAGGTGAGGTACCAGTTCAGTTTGTAGCTCATGTAGTACACAGCCCAGGATGTTGACTGGTCCCATGGCTGCTGCTGTCATAGCTCTGGACAGTGTGGTATTTACCTATGTGGCCATTATTACTGGAATATGGCAATCTTTCCATGTTGAGATGGGCCCTTTGGGGGTTGGGAGGGGGGTGCAGTTGGCACTGAATCTATCTGCCAGGATATTGGCAATATCCCTGGGAGCAGGATATTTAATACCATCCTGTTGTAGCTCAGAGCAGTTCTGAGCATTGCCTTTTAGATTCCTCACATAGCTATGGAACGGCTTTGACATCTTTGGCTATATTTTGTTCATAACTAGCTTTGGTAGATGTTAGGAGGGATCTCTGCCTCTTACTGTAGCTGGTAAAGGAGTATTTTGCATCTTGGAAATTCCCCCATTTCGGCAACAGTTTCCTCCTTTTATTGTACAGTATGTTTATGGCGGAGGGCCACCACATTGGCTTCCTTTTCTTGTTGGAGAGTGTCTTGGTTCTATATTGGATGGCATGATTCATGCCTGAGTGGATGTGCTCATACAGTGCCTTCATGTATGATTCAGCAGTCATCCTTTCAGTTCCCATCTGCATTGGTGTCATGACATTAGTCACATCTGACATGTGTAGCATGACATTGGCTTTGGAGATGTGTGTTACGGAGGTTTCCTTACTGGGGTGTGGGGGAGGGATGTTGATGTTAAGGGTGATTAGCTCATGGGCAGACCTGACCACCAATGAGGTGACCATAGGTGTGGAGCATTGATTTCCTATGTTGGTAATTACCAGGTCTAGGATATTTGAGCCCCTGGTGGGACTATGGGTTACCTGATCCAAGGTATTGGGAATTATGACTTCGAAGAACCGTTGGGCACACGTGTTGGTACACAAGTAGTTTTCCCAGTTAATGACAGGGTAGTGTAAGTCACCCAATAATAGCGTGCTTGCTTGTATCATAATATTTCACAGTATGTTTCCAAAGGTGTAGTGGGTATCATGGGGCATGGTGTGGGATCTGTAGCAAGCTATACAATTTGTAATTCAGTCTAACCTTCTGTTAGTTGCACCGGGGGTATTTCTGACACATCCTGTTGGGCAAGTAGCCTGGTGGTGAGAATATCCTTGGTGAATATGGACATTCCCCCACCTTTATTGTTTTGTTCCTGGTTTGGTGGCCAGCAGGTGTGGTGAGAGCTGTACCTTGTATTGTAGGGGTGGTCTCTGGAGTCTTGGATCAGGTCTCTGTTACTGCACAGTTATTGATGTTCTCCATTTTTGGGTGTGCATAGCGACTGTGAATGGCCAATAAAACATTGATCCCTACACACATACACCCACACACAGAGTTTCACAGTTGCCATGTCTGGGAATAGAACTCCTACCTAACTAAAATATCACACTACAGCATTACGCAGTTATAGGATGAGCCACGGAGATTACTGGGCTACTCCTTCCCCAAAGGTGTATTCCAAAGTGAATGACATAAGCAGCCCTGCCAAAGTAGGGCACTTGACATTGCAGTGAGTGTGATTGGCCTAAAAAGCATTGATCCCTACATAGACAAACAAGCACACACAAACACACATACTTTTACACTTGCCATGTCTGGGAATAGAACTCCTACCTAACTAAAATATCACACTACAGCTTATGCAGTTATAGGATGAATCACGGAGATTACTGGGCTACTCCTTCCCCAAAGGTGTATTTCAAAGTGAATGACATAAGCAGCCCTGCCAAAGTAGGGCATTTGACATTGCAGTGAGTGTGATTGGCCTAAAAAGCATTGATCCCTACATAGACAAACAAGCACACACACAAACACACATACTTTTACACTTGCCATGTCTGGGAATAGAACTCCTACCTAACTAAAATATCACACTACAGCATTACGCAGTTATAGGATGAGCCACGGAGATTACTGGGCTACTCCTTCCCCAAAGGTGTATTTCAAAGTGAATGACATCAGCAGCCCTGCCAAAGTAGGGCATTTGACACTGTAGTGAGTGTGACTGGCCTAAAAAGCACTGATCCCTACAGTGACAAACAAACACACATACTTTTACACTTGCCATGTCTGGGAATAGAACTCCTACCTAACTAGTATATCACACTACAGCATTACACAGTTATAGGACACGCCACAGAGATTACTGGGCTACTCCTTCTCCAAAGGTATATTTCAAAGTGAATGATATCAGCAGCCATGCCAAAGTAGGGCATTTGAAATTCTAGTGAGTGTGGCTGGCTTAAAAAACATTGATCCCTACACAGCTAAACAAACACACACAGAGTTTCACAGTTACCATGTCTGGGAATAGAACTCCTACCTAACTAGTATATCACAGTACAGCATTATGCAGTTATAGAACGTGCCACGGAGATTACTGGGCTACTCCTTCCCCAAAGGTGTATTTCAAAGTGAATGACATTAGCAGTCCTGCCAAAGTAGGGCATTTGAAATTGTAGTGAGTGTGATTGGCCTAAAAAGCATTGATTCCTACACAGAAAAACACACACACAGTTGCCACATCTGGGATTAGAACTTGTACTTAACTAGTGAATCACACTACAGAATTACGCAGTTATAGGGCACGCCACAGAGATTACTGGGCTACTACTTCCCCAAAGGTGTATTTCAAGGTGAAGACATCAGCAGGCTTGCCATAGTAGGGCAATGGGGAATGCAGTGTGTGTGCATGGGCCATAGCCCATTCATCTATAGGCAGGCACACAACACTCAGGCACACACAGGTTTATATTTCACAGGTACGTGTATACAACTGCTAGATGACTACTGACTTGTACAGTCATGCTACACAGTTAGCACAAGCACCACAGACACTATAGTGCTGATGGATACCAGAGGCAAATGTCTACGGTGATTGACATTTGTACATCATGTGGTTTTAGCCAACTGGATGTGTGCTGGGTGAGACAGGCCTCATGATCGGAGGCTCTTTGTCACCGTCACTCTCTTCCACACATCTATGCATGTGTATTTTTGGCCTATTATAGTGTGTTGTCCTTGGATATATGTGTGTATTACTATCCAATGTGTGTGCAAAGCCTGACTAGTGTGTACTGAGGAGTGAATGCACTAACATCTGTGACTCTCAGATATGTATGGTCCACTGTTGTTGCCAGACATGGGCTTCATTTCTGTAAGTGTGTCAGCATGCCCAGTATTACCTTTCAGTATTTTGTTGTCTGACATGGCCTTCATTTCTCTAAGTGTGGGAGCATGCCCAGTATGACCTTCTTTACTGAATGTGTGAATCCATTCCAGGTAGATTGTACTCCAGTGCAGACTTTTGTGTTCTACACCTACTGCTAGCAAACTGTTTCTGTGGGATATCTGTAGATTGGTTAACAATATGGGGTCAACATGGGCAAAAGATAGTGGGTTACTGTAGGTAATTTTGTCTGTGTTGTTTCTGCTACATGGTCCTGGTGTTAGCAGAGATATTCAGACATATGTACTGTTTTACACTGTGATGTTTTATGTCATCAAGTACTGTCAGGCATACCTCTAAACCTGGAAACATCAAAAATCTGGACAAGGTCCATGAAAAATAGGTACAAATCTGTACGCTGATTAACATAAAATTTGAATACATAATTATGTAACCCAGCCCACTCCACTGGAATTGTGGGATACCAACTTTCAAACGCAAACTGAAGAGCAGACAACCAAAATATGACACCAGCGTCCCCCTGCAGCCATTCCAATGTCCGTCGCCCCATTTACCATAAACACTAATATGCATACTGCTTTACTTCTAAAATGATTATTTGGATTTTATTGTTACATTTTATAGCACAATGCACAAACACTAATAGACATCTGCTAAACAAAGTAATACTGTCTCACAATGAAAACAGACTTAGCATTAAAACTTCTCTGCCTTTGAAACTCACATTCACTGAAACAGCATTGAAACCCACACCACATCCAAGGAAAATGCATTTTGCCAGTGGTTGGATAAAGATTAACTTTGGGCTGTTTTCAAATCATAGACCCCTTGCACGCAAAACAAGAAACATACATGTGTTCTTTGATACACCTTCCTGACTTTATTAAATTATATTCCTTGTATAATACAGCACACTTGTTAGACTTAAGTTAGAGCGCATTTTAAATTTATAGTTTGAACATTTCTCCAGTAGGCAATGAAACAAAATGCATAAACCAATAATGACAAAACTGCCCAATTAAGAACATTTCCATCATAAAAGTGTAAATATATAAATAGAATGACAGTAGTGTAAGCCATAGGCATCTTGCACTGCTTTTTGCACTTATTTTCAATTTCATTTTTCTGGGGGGAGGGGGACAAAAGGGCAAAAACCAGAGACACATTTTAATCGTTGCTTGTATAATTTTGGAAAGTTGCTAGAATAAAACATATTACCACCATGCATTGCATTGCCAAGTCTTGAACCCAGGACCCTGTGCACTACAGTCAGAACAACATACCCCTATGCCAAATCATCAGCTCTTGAAAGTCAAACTAAAACTTAAATGGTTATCATTTAGTGAATTCAGTTCTCACTTCTCACCATAGCTCTCAACCTCTTAGCACAAAAAACCTGGACGAAGCCAATAATGGGGGAATACAGAACACAATTTAGTTCCCATTTCTCACCATAGCTCTCAACATCTTAGCACAAAAAAACCCGGACAAAGCCAATAATGGGGGAATACAGCCCCAAAATAGGGACAAATTTCAAATACTTAACTGATCTTATCAACTTAGAAAATTGCTAGAATAAAAGGTTTTGTGTTACCATTTATTTTCTGAAGAATATGAAGTCTGACATTCAAATGCCTATCATTATTTAGTGAATTCATAGTTCATAGTTTAGGTTCATAATTTAGTTCTGGGCTAACTGCCCTTCTGGTCCATTTTAAGCCTAGTCAATTATCTCATGCGAGAATCAAAACCTGTACTTTGTGTTTTTAAGGTAAACACTTTAACCATTATGTCAACCCCCCAGCTCCCTTCACCTGACAGAAACTATTTTGTCTTTTTAGGTTTACATTTTCTGAGAACCTGTGTAAGACTGTAACAATGTTCAGAGGATCACCAAGAAGAAAATAAAGCATCAGAATGCTTTGATACACATTTTAACTGGTCATTCATAAAGGAGACCCCAAAACTGGAAGGACTACCTGTATAAAACTATAACGTTCAGAGAATTGTCTAGAAGGAAATAAAGTGTCATGATGCTACTGTACACATTTTGATTGGTTACTCAAATGCGATACCAGTAAAGTTCACCAACTGTTTACTTGCTTGCTCTGTAGTACATGTGTATAATAACCATATATACCATTTTCTTTCACAACCCAAAAGGAATATCATCAACAGTAAAGATGTAATGGATATGTTACAAACAAAAATAAACAAAAAGACAAAAAAGACAAAATGTATTGGACAGCTACATGTAACAAAATGCATGTTCAAAATGCAATTAAGACAAAGATTTGGGGGAAATTAAAATCAAACGATTTTTTGCTTTAAGCCTTACATATAAAAGGCTAACTACTGTTTCATTTAACTGTTCTTCTTATTAAAGTCATTAAGGAATTACATTACAGTCAACCAGGTCCAAGGTGAAAAGTAATTATACCCGGATGCCAGCAAAGTAATGAGGCATTTGACCAAGCATTTACCATAATTTAATTAAAAATTTCTCTTCTACAGCACATCTTCCTTTACCCATCTGAATACTGAATATACTACAGTTTTACTACACTAAAGAAATTAAAGAGAAAATAATTTACTTGCGTTATAAAACACTACTTAATCAAAAAAACTGTCAGACATTACAGAGACTATTACACATGCTTCTCTTTCCAACCCTCCTTGATACAAACGTTTGGAGACTTGCAAACTTCTTCTTTCTGCTTTTTCCCCAGTTAGGGGTCACCACAGCAGATCACCTGTCCTCTCATGACTGGCAGTGGAGTTTTTACGGTGTCGAGTTGCCAGCCCGGTGCCCAACCTTCCACTGAAGGCACACTCATGCACCCACACCTATGGCCAATTTGGAGCATGCAATCCACCTACAGCATGTCTTTGGGATGTGGGAGGAAACCGGAGCACCCAGAGGAAACCTAAGCAACCACAGGGAGGACATACAGACTCCACACAGAAGGCACACCAGCTGAGAATCAAACCAAAAAAACCTCTTGCTGTGAGGCGGCAACGCTAACCACTGCACCACCATGGCCACGCTTTGGAGACTTGCAAACTATAATGCTTTATTTGATTTGTGAACTAGTGAAGTACGGTAGTCTCATATTTGGCTTTGGTCATACCCTGTCTCAAGTGCAAGAGTTGTGCATTTTATAGAGATTAGAAATTAAAGTGCAATAAATGTAAAAGTTTGAAATTGAAAAAGAAAAAAAATGAATTCATTAAGTTTTAGCATTTTTAACAAAGTTACATCAGTCAAATAAATGTCTCCATCACAAAAACATATGAAATTTCTAAAACCCCACAAGTTGATGACCCCATTTTCACTCAGAAGCTGTACATAGAAGTGAATAGATTCATAATCAGCACAACAAATCCATTGGATGAATTTTACTAAATGCCAAGACTTGGCTTAAATACCATTCACACATTAAATACACTCTATACATCAACAAACATTCTCTGCACACATTATAAGGTAGTAACTACTAATAACCACAAAATGTTCAGTTGTTAAACCCAAACATGTTATGCAACAAACAAAACAACAACCATGGAATTACAGTTACTCTACAGATTAAAAGGCACCCAGACTAACAGTAAATGCAAGAGGAATAAACATGACACAATAAACCATTTACACAGATTTCAGCTCCTGGGTTATCAATATTACACTTAAAGCAACGTACCTAAAATAAATATGTAGACATATTTAAATATAAAAATCGGTGTTTTATATAACACTGGGTAACAATAAATGTCTTGACTCTTAAGTGATAATCTCTCAGACAAAACATGCTTCACATTCATTAATTATGGAAAACCTACTTTTACAGTCTTTGGTATACACTTTATATGTGTAGGCCTTGAAACCCCACCATATGTAAACAATCAACAAACGTGTGAACTCATCACTAGTAATGATAGCGCTGGGTAACATCTTAAGTGTGTGTGTGTGTGTGTGTGTGTAGCTGCACAACCAACACTGCGACCTCTATTAACGTAAAACACGTCAGCTTACTTCTAAAACAAAAGCTCCTTTCCATATGCAAACCCAGTTCCAGCTAATTGGGGTGATGAGAAGTGTACTACACGGAGAGCAGCCCATATTTACAAAAAAACAAAAATCTGCCCTGTTCGAAACCGGCTGATGAACCTTTCATTTATTTTGTAAATCCAAACGGCACTAAAACATTCATAAAGGCATGGCTGTGGCTCACTCAATAATGGCTCAATGGCAGTAAAACCTGCACCGCACTCTGCAGCTGTAAAATGCTTGTAAACGGCACTCATAAGAAATCCATAACAGCACAAACAACAGTCCCAGTATTCAAACAGATGTGCACACCTCAGGCTGATGGAGCTGATGTCATCGTGCAAGTGATGATGTCAGCTCCAAATGCGCAAAACTTAAAAAAGATGAAAAAAAATGAAATGAAGGGGTGCCACTCGGGAATTGTGGCACCCCATTATTGAGACTCCAAAACTCAGTAAAAAACGAGTAATTCAGGAGGGTTGGGAGGTCTGCTGTCAGGTATATATATCTGCTTGCAGTGATGTCCTGGGGAACACAGGGTGATTGCAGCTGTGTCCAGTATTGTGGTCAGCAGCCTACATATTCTTGCACAATCATGCCATTCTGGAGGGGAAGCTGCAGACACTTGCTGCTGGGTCTATGTAAATGGTTAAGCACCTTGGTACAGTGGTGGCAGAGGATCCCATGCTTGTACATCCATCGACGTGACAGTATGGCCATATCCTGCTGTGGCCGTACCTCACAGCTGTACAGGTTCACACAGGTTACCCAGAGGCAGAGGTCATAATTCTGGACATTACCTCTTCACATTGTGGTTTATGAGCAGGTTAGTAGTCACTCATTCTTGTGTTTGCAGCCAGGGATAGTATGTGCACACAGCTGAGTTTTGGACTTCACACACTCCATGCCGCCCATTCTCCTACCCCCCCCCCATTATTCTACCCTCTTTCATACATTATCCAAACATTATCTGATATGTTCCTTATAGTTATCACCTCATCCCAGCAGTAATTTGGTGTTGGTCCACAGTTCATGCAGTAGGACATAGTGGACATGTTACTGTGATTTGTCCACATGACCTAGCATTTGGGTTCTGTGTAATGTTGTTATTTGGGAGTCCATGACATAACATACATTGGCAGTACAGGTGAGACACAGGCCTTTGGCAGAGGACTGTAGGCCATTTGGTAGTGATGGAGGCCAGCTGTAGCAGGCCATTGCATTTTGTCACTCCTACAGTCCCAGACTGCAATACACTATATTCCCCTGGGGTTACAGGGTAGGTGTGCAAGGTGTTCATGCCAATACTTTCTGTCATTACTGATCCAGTGGTGTGGATGCTGGCAGGCTGCTGCTTACAGCTAGGGACACACCTGCATGGGACACCTGTTCTGCATGCTGCATTCTTTAGCTATTGTGATACAGAGGTGGGGGTCATAGTGTACTCATTCCCAGCAGCAGGGATGAGACTGGAGAGGTACCAGTTGGTGGTGGTGGGGTGAGCTGGGTGCATGTGTGCTATGGACACTACTTGCATCTGACTCACAGATATGCATGGTGCATTCCACTTATACTGGCTTGTGCAGGGACATCAGCTGTTTCTCAATACTTCATTCCTATGACCTTTGTGGTCTGCCAGTGTTTGGCCATACAACATCGGTACGCCCTACTACAAGCCCAAATAATGTGCTGCTAATATGTATGTACAATTCCAAGGGTGTGTCCATTTGACAGTTACATATTATACACTGTCTGTTTGGGGTACTTCCCCCTGTGTACTGCTTGCATGTCTGGGCCCAGATAAATGCCATGTCCATCTTTCAGATGGTGACACATATTACTTCCAAACATTTACTATGGCTTACTGCTGGAATGTGGTTTTCTGGGAAGCATTGTGTTTGGCACTGCAGTTGTGAGAACTTGGCCTTGTCATCGGCAATACTGGATGATGGCCACCAGGACAAACCTCACCATGCATACATATTGACCACTCTCACACAATATACGACACACACCAACCTAACACACACAGCCCTGCATATTGCACACATGCTACAATCTATCCTGCTACCTTGGCCAGCTCAGATAATCTGTGCTCCACTGTTATTATACCTATACATACATGTTACTACATTTCTACATAGGATTGGTGGGGGCACACCTGATTGTTACTACATTTCTACATAGGATTGGGGGGGCACACCTGACTGTTACTACATTTCTACATAGGATTGGAGGGGGCATACCTGACTGTTATGACATTTCTACATAGGATTGGGAGGAGGGGCACACCTGACACTTGTACACATTTGCTATGACTGTACTGGTATTTCAGGCACTCCATTTCATTCTGTATTCTAACATATCATGCTGACTTGAGTCATATCAGTGTACTACAGGTCTTAGGTTTGATTGACCTACATTTCAGTTTCTGACGTCTTACCCTTCAGAACTAACATCCCACTGCCTGACCTGTTGTAGTCTGTCTGTATAGGTCTGGGGGGTGTTCTCCATAGCCATCAATCAGAGGCCTTAGCACAGCCTTTGTTTATGTTTGTCTACACCTGTCCTACTGGCTAAGACTGTTGTTGGGTATGTAAGCCTCCCTGACTGGCATGTGTGTGTCCAATGGACACACATGTGGCCCAGCACATTTCCAGCAGTGAGTTTTAACACCTTGTCTAGTACTGGCTACTATGGTAACACCAGTATTTGTTAAAGATCTCATGCTGCCACTATAGGTGTCTACTATCTGCTGGCATCCCAGTCAGCCACCCAATTCCCTTGCATGCTCACATCCATACCATAGATACAAGTAACAACACATACTACTCCATTTGGCAATTGGTAGGAAGAGTGACTTACCTTGTGGCTGTGTCAGTATTGAGGAGGGTGCTGGAGGGCTGACTATGTCGGATGCACATAGTACACTCCCTATACATGGTTAAGCACAGGTAGTGTCATGTTTGGCATCCCTTTTATGTGCGAGTCAGAGAGAGGTGTCATTCTCTGGGTCCCTACCATGTCAGTGTATGTGCTATGCGTTGCCTCTTTGCCAAGGCCTGGGGATACCTGGGCATGCCTCCTTCTGCCTACTGGGGCAGGCTCAGGTTGTTTCTCCTCCAAGTCACTCTGTGCCTGTACAGGCCTTGCAATGGTGGGGGGCTGTGTGGCCCTGCCCCATGCTGTTCCTGCCGCAGCTGTTTCCGCAGGATCATATTGTGTAGCACAGCTAAGGCTTGCACTATGGTCTTTCTGCACCGACATGGTTGGGTGCAGGCTAGCCATGAGGGAGAATCTGGGATTCAGTATCATTCCACTCATTTGCATAGGATTGCCTGCTAATGCCTAGTTACAAGTCCCACACTGAGCCTTCCCCCTTAGCAACCACTATTCACTGGCCATGTTGTCTTCTGCTTGCCATTGAGTATAATGGCAAAAATAGTGATTTTGGATAGAATGCTTAGTTCAGGTTTTTTTTTTATTTTTCGGCCCAATCCTGTTTGTGCACTGCTGCCCTACACTTAAACAGCCAAAATCAGCTAAAAAAATATAAAAGTTATTTTTTATTTTTGCAACTGTTTTCCATGCCAGTGGTGATATATTTGGCCATTGGCATGCTTTCAGCATAATATACACCCTTTATTTGGAGCTGTCATGGCTCCATTTTGTAGTTTGCAGAAATGTACTTGGTTACTAACCAAGTACATTTCTGCAGACTACACTAGTCCTACACGGCTGGCTGCCAGCTTCCTTGATCACGAATTCACCTCATTTGCATGGTTTTCACCTGCAAAAGGGGTAATTTGCATACAGGAGCTGTGTCCGTGCAGGAATAGTGCAGGAGCGCTCATGCATGTCCTGGGAGCTTATTCCTGGATTGCACGGTGGCCATATTGCCTCCAGCAGCTCCTGCACTATTACTGCACACCATGCAGAGCTTGCTGAATCCTGGGGATAATCCTTTGCTGAGTTCTTTCTATTTCTCCTTTTACATTTTTTATTTCTCTCAATACACTACCATCTTCCTTTACTAATCTGCTTAAGTAACTTGGTACTTCTCTTGTTTTCTTGTAAAAATATATTTGCTTACATATCAAGTCTTGTATTTTTTTCTTGATTTATTTTATATAATTCTTTTTCTTTGTCAAAGTACTTTTTACCATTGTGTTCTAAATCTTCCACTGCAGTTATATGTACTTTTATATTTTTCTTTCTCTACTTTTCTCACTTCATATTATCACTGTAAAAAACATTTTTTATATTTTTCCTTAAATATCATCCACCATTCAGACCAGTTTTTATAAAGGGTTCTCATAGTAATATAATTCTCCATAACTGTATTACTAATCTATTTCCTTCTCTATTCCATGCTTTCTCATTTATCCTTTTTATACATTTGCCTTTTCTTATATATTCCTTGTTTTCCTTTGTCTCTAGACATATTGCAAGATGATCAGAAACTCCTGTTTCAACTACCTCCCCTTCTCCTATAATTAAACTGTCTGATACTATAACATAATCTATTTCAATTGTATACATACCAGTAAGTCCATGAATTTTTGTACCAAAGTTTTATTTTAACACATCTTATAACTTCTAACATTTTTCTTATATCATTTTCTTTCTTTTTTATGTTTGCCTCTTAAATCATGATTAAAGTTTCCTGGCATTATAATATTCATAATTATCTCGGCTGGGCTTGGGAGTGCCTTCTGTGTGGTGCCTGCATGTCCTCCCCATGGTTGGGTAGTGTTCAAAAGACATGCATGTGTAAATGGGCGTGCCTTTGTTGAAGGTTGGGCTTTGAGCTAGCACCTCGGCGTTTCGTAAAAATCTACTGCCAATCATTAGTGGACCGAAGTTCCGCTGTGGTGACCCCTTACCGGGAAAAGCCAAAAGACAAACAACAACAACATCATGACATAGTCTAAAATCTAATGAAATAAGCTTTCCCTTTCTTTACAGTTAGTATAAGCATATAATGTTATAATTCTAATACACTTGTTCTTTCCATTTTAAATCTACAATGGTTAGTCTTCCCATTTTTACATTTTACTGTAATTATACAGAATATGGATATTCCAGAACATCTCTCATTTCACAAATTCTCGATTATCTTTCCTCCCCATAGCGTCTCTGTTTGCAGTCTTTCTTCATCTGTTAAAAATATTGTGTCTTCTAATATAATTACATCTATATTCCATGTATTACACCACTTCAAAATTCCTGTTCTTCTTACTATATTCATAATACTATTCACATTTACAGAATTTTAATTTTCCTTTTCCTTAGATTCATGGCTTCATAAGTTCATAGCTAATTACTAGGCTGGCTTTCTTAATAGGCTATTCTAAGCCTAATTAATTTCCTTCTCAAATGTGAGAATCAAACACTGTACTTTGCGACCATGAGTCAAACACCATAACCATTATATCAACCGCCAATCATTAGCTGTTCATACACTTTTTCATTAACTTCCTTTCTTTTTTCTTTTGTACTTATTCCTTTAAAATTTATTTTTCTGTCTTTTACCCTTTTACCAATATAATTATTTTTTTTGTTTTATTACCTCCCAATTTATGTCTTCTTCATCACTTATCTCAGAACCTTCTTCTATGTCCTCTTTATTATTTTTCCTCATATAAATTTTCTTCTAGTTCTACTGCTTGTAAAATGTCTTCTCTTTGCTTGTTTTCTTCTTTTTCTTTTTCTTTTTTCTTACTCTTATTTTCATTTTTGCAATCCATCCATAAGTGCCCACTTTTGTTATATTTATAACATTTCAATTCACATTTTTTGCATCATGTCCCATTTCTACACAAATATAGCATTTTCTTTGGTCACAGTTGTCCTTCTTTTCCATAATAAGAACATGTGTTGTGTTGTCCCCAGTATTTTACAACACCCCTATTCCTCTCCACATTTATCATGTTTGTTATACGTATAACGTTTTCCTCTATTTTAACACAATATTACAATTCAAGCCACCATTCCATGAACCTCTTTTGTCATAAACATTTGCAATGTCCAGTACTTCTTTACATAAAGTTTTCAAATGTCCTTTCAAAGTCTCTCTTTGTACCTCTGTTTGAAATTGTACATGAATTTTCTTGTTTCACGTTAAATGCTTTTATCACATAAATATTCCACTGGTTACAATCTTTCTTTTTTCATATTCTCCAAGAAAATTTTTCATTGAAAAAACAGTTTCAGATATAATGTTACAAGATATCTCTTTGTTAATAAGAATAAATGCTCTTACCGCATGCTTTTACAACCAAAGGAGCTATTAAATTGACCCACACTTTATGCCTGTCCGTTTCTTTGTCTTCTTTACTTTAAATCCTTACTAAGTTCTTCGATTTTTCATTTTCTTTTGCTTTTTTTCTGCTACTCCACTTTTGCCCTCTTTACTTTCTCTGCATATGTTTTCTTTTCCATCTCATCATTATTCTTCAGGATTGTCTCTGCATCCTCATTTTGTATTTTCTCCATAATGTCCCCCCCAAGAAACATCTCCTTCATTTTCTGGCTCAATCTGCACCACCATTTCTTTAAGAAAATCATCCTGCAACTCTACTGACTGCAGGGTTGTAATTACATTCATCATTTGCTGACTCATCTCCATCAACTAGGTGTCTTTGAAAGATTTTCACAGAATCCTGCACATATTCTCTGGTCTTGATATTTGCTTTTTCCTCCATTTCTTTCACCACTCAATCATCTTCTTCTCTCTCCGTCTGCCTCCCTGTTTCTCTGAGCTGCCTCTGTGCCTGGAATGGAAATAGGAAGTGCTCCTCCATACTGGGTCCCATTCACAACAAAGATGAGTAGGGGAAGTTCCCTGCTATCCTGGCCAAAATTCTCCTAATAGTATAAATTCCACCTTGGGTCTCCCATGAAAACATGGTACTAGCCAAGTGAGCTAATCTGGTCAACAAAGGATAAATACAAATAAATAAATTAAATAAAGGCATTACATGACTGCTTCTCTTACACAAGCAATGTTTTGTAATATTCCATTGTTTCACAACATAGCAGTACTATGAGCTTTATTAAAAGTGGCAACATATAGTTGCTACATGGATGCCTTTCAGAATACAAACATGTTTGTGACCTAAAATGTAGAAACCTATTTTGACAGCTGTAGTGTCTGATATAATTATATTAGAAAAAATTGATTCTAACACTGATTATGCTCAACAATAGTAATATTTTACTTACAAGAGGCTGCAAGAAATGGTGGCCTCCTCGCAAGAGATTTCCACAGGCAGGGACAAGGTGATGGACCCCATTAGTCAGTTAACAATGATAATCCAAGTAGTGCTACAAGATATGGTGATGTTAAAAGAGGCAAGTCTCAGGCTGGGTATCAAGCTAATGGAAGTCTCACAGGTATCTGAAAAGCATAATATGGAGCTTACTGCAAAGAAGAAAATGGTGGTGAGACATTCACCCCAAATTAAAGACATTCAGGTTAAAATAAGCCAACTGGACCTTACATTGGATTGTTTGGGGAATGGAACCTGCAAGACTAATCTGAGGTTTGTGGGGTTGCCAGAAGGAAAAGAAGAGAGTGATACATGTTTTTTACATGAAGAATAAAATGTCTGAAGAAACTGCCACTGCAATAAACAACCATTTTATCAACTCAATAACTACCATTATTAATGATCTTCCCACTAGAAAAAGTACTAATACCCCTACTTTCTCAACCTCTCCACCTTATCAATCAAACTCTTTTTCCCTCACATCAGTCTCAACTGTATTAAATCCCTACTCTCTAAACTCAAACCCTGCTCCCCCTCAGCTAATCTACCTTCTTACTTCCTACATATTGCAGCTGAACCCCTAGCCTATCCTGTATCCATCCTGATCAATCGATCTGTCTCTGAATCATATTTTCCATCAATATGGAAAACATTCTATACATTACCTATACATAAGGGAGGTAATTCTTGAGATATAGCCAACTTCAGACCTATTGCTATACTGTCATCCCTCTCCAAGATCCTTGAGAAATGCATTCACAAGCAGATAATGCAGTATCTTCTCCAACAGAACATTCTAACACACACACAACACTGTTTTTGTCCTAAACACAGTACTACAACTGCACTAATATTCTTTATCAATACTGTATCACTGGCCCGTGACAACAATAAACTAGTTTCATGTCTGTTCCTCAACCTCTCCAAAGCCTTTGACACTGTCTCCCATCCCTTCCTCCTAGATAAACTCTCTCATTTAAGTTTCTCTCCTTCCACCATATCCTGGTTTTCTAGCTATCTCTCAAACCACCAGCAAGCTGTCAAATGGCACTCTGCCCTCTCCTCCCCCTTAATCGTCCCAATGGGTGTCCCCCAAGGATCCATACTTGGGCCACTCCTATTCAATATTTTCACCAACCTACTTTACACTTCTTGTCCCAATTCTACACTTGTACAATATGAAGATGATTCAACAGTCATCACCATTGCTGACAATCCTTCTGACCTCCACTCTAATACCCAAGCATCATTCAACACAACAAAAACATGGCTTTCTGATAACAAATTAATTCTCAACCCCAAGAAAACTAATCTTCTACTCTTCCTCCCAAAAAACCTCATCAAACTACATTTTCCATCCTATCAAGCAATAACACTATCATTACTGCTGAACCTAGCACTAAACTGCTAGAAGTCATAATAGACGATCAGCTTAAATTCGATCTCCAAGTCACTGCCTCTATCAAAAAGACTCACCAGAAACTTGGACTCCTTTACTGTAACAAAAGACATCTAACCAATACAGCCAGAATAACTCTCTCCTATGCATTTCTTCTTCCCACACTTCTCTATAGCTGTCAATTATTCCCAAATTTTAATACCACACTCATAACTAAACTCTAAACTACATATAATAACCAACCTCTCCAAACTTTCCACCAGTTATAATAACATAGCCAGATTTGCCACTGGCTCCCCATTTAGAACTCATCACTGTCACAACCTCAAACAGCTGGGATGGTTAGAACTTGAGAGCCAACTACTTTTTCAACAACTTGTTATCACCCAAAAGATAATTTACTACCCTAATAACACCCCAATCCTCACCAACCTCATCACCCCCTACAAAAATCTTGCAACACTATGCTCAGAAAATAAACTCCTAGTCTCTTCCATTAAATCCAACAACAAAGCTGGGGACTCACTTTTTACCAACACCATAGGGAAAAGTTGGAACCATCTCCCTAGTGAACTTTCCAACCTTTCTTCCTCTCTTCTTTATAAGAAGCATCTTAAAGAATATCTAAAAACTCACTGGCTTTGCCCCTGTTCCAACCCTGACTGATATCTCTTTCTTGCTCTCTCTCTTCACTTCTCTACTCCTCTTTTCTATGTTGCCCACCTGTAAAAGGTCTTTCTTTTTAGAACTCAAGCGACTTCTATTATTGAACCCCCCCCAAAAAAAAAAAAAAAACATTTATTTTTAAATCTCATTCATTATTGTTTATTGCTCTCTCTCAAATTTTTGCTCTTTGTATTTTTTTTTCTTAGCTTATATTTACTAAAGGACTCTGTATAATTTGACCTCACCCTTATGTAAAAAAATGTACCATTACTCAGTTTAATATTTCTTTATACTGTATTTCTTTGTTTGTTTTGTCATTGTTTCTGCTTGGAGCTTTTCTCCCCGGGCCTCTACTGAAAATGGGCATGTAGCCAGTTAGACTAGCCTGGTCAACAAATGTAAAATAAATAAATAAATAAAATAAATAAGGTTGCTAGATTTGCTGCAAATCAAACCTACAAGTCACACCATTGCCTATCTCTTAAACAATTAGACTGGCTTGAATTCCCTCATTTGCTGCTACTACAGCAACTGTAAATTATCCACTCCATCCTCTATCTACCATCTTTCTGCCCTAGCCTTCTATCTATTATATCTAAATATTCCCCAACCAGGACACTACGTAGCTCAGACCAGGACTTCCTACAGATCTATAAACCCAAAACCAAAACAGGGGGTCTACTCTATAACTATAACCCTGCTACAACTTGGAACCAACTACCCCTAAAAATTAGGTCACTTGACCAAACCAAGCATTTCAAACTAGCCACTCGGAGATACCTAACAAACAAACGATCATGCCACTGTAGTTATCCTCCTTGAAACTACCCAACCATAGCTTCTGTTCCTCCACCCTCCATTCTACTCTACTGTCAAGCTTAATAATCAACTACCCCTCCATCTCTATGCTTAATCACCCCATCCCCCTTTCTACTCCTCCTGTAACTATGCTGTATATAACCACTTACGAATTATGAATACTGTATTCCTTTCATCACATCGTACCTAAGTTTCTGTGGTATGACCTCTGTCACTCTACCTAACTGCCTTCTGTATGATTTATTGTAAATGTTTTTTTACTGTACAATTCCTGACATTGTACCCAACTGTTTTTTCTGTATGATTTACTGTAAATGTTCTCTAACTAGTTTAAAATGTAAATGAAAATGTCTTATTAATTGTATGTAAAATGCAAATACTGACTGTGGAGTTTTTCTCCCCGGGTCTTAACTGAAAATGAGCTAAACGCTCAGCTGGACTAACCCAGTTAACAAATGTAAAATAAATAAAGAAAGAAAGAACTGCAGGAGGTCCTTCAGCTGACTACCCCTTTGATTATGGAAAGACTGCACAAAGTTAATGCAAAGAGCACAGTGAAAAACTATCCCTGCCATCTTACTGCATGCTTTTTGGATTATAATGATAGGGAATTCATTATACGGAGCTTGGATCATCTTTCTGTGTTGCAGGTGTTTCAGTGTGTACTGATGATTACACCAGATTGCAGTAATTCCCTCTTCATGAAAAGGAAGGCAACAGTACCAGTCATGCAAAGAGCCAGAGAAGCTGGAGCCAAATGACAACTTAAATTTTCTGGCATCTTTCATCTGGAAACCAATAATCTAAGCTACTGTTTTGATAATCCAGAAGAGATCCATTCATTTATGAACAACATAGCCGATGGTAAGGAGAAAGAGGCTAGCATGACAGAGTAAGGTTGGAGTCAACAGGACAAGAGACAAATTGAAAGGTCACAGTCTACAACTCCATCCAAATCACCCAGCATTAAGAAACCCAAGTCAGCATTGTAGGACTTAATAGAAGTGGAGGAATCCTGTTTTAGCACCCCCAGATCCTTCACATATTGAGGCGGAAGGGAGGAAAAAAACAGGTGAATGGCTTATTGAAACAGGTATCTTACTTGCTGGCAAATCTGTTTGCTGAAAGAAATACAACCTGAGATATTGTTTTCTTTTTCATTTTCTGCCCTGAGCTTTCTCTCTCTCTCTCTCTCTCTCTCAGTCTTCTCCCAGTCCCACAAAAAAGTGAAAAGTAATGGAAGATACAGAAAGGACGTGACTCCTAGCGGCTTAATGGTAGCAGTAGTTGACAGAACAGTTTGTGTTTATTATTACGGGACATTGCAAGGAGATAAACATTCATGAAACATACAAAGGAACTCTTAAGTAGTGAAGTAAAGTGAACTGGAGCATTGCAAATATATGGGAGTTGGGGTGGAAAAGTTCCAAAGGTAAGGTATCCTTATTATAAGCCCAAACAGACTGCCAAGATTGTTTTCCCCTTGTTCTTTCTCCTGTGAGTTGCTGCAGCAAAATTGTTTTGTTTTTCAAACATTATACATTATTGTGCAAATTGAGTAGCAGTTAAGTTATAGTTTATAGATTTTTTTTCCAATCAGAGTAACAACTGTAAATTTCTTTTAATATAGACAATCATTGGAATACTCAGGACTGTTCTCAGTGTAGTGGGGTACTGACTGTTCTGTAGATACAGTACAAATTTAGTTATGGAATGTGAGAGGAATATCCACATCTAGCAAAAGATCTGCAATACTTGCCTTTGTGTATAGATTATAGTCCAATGACATTTTTTTTTCAGAAAATAAAAGTTCAGGCTAAGGGGATTAATAAAAATGTATAAGACCTGGAAGGAGTGGCATTTTCACAGCACATGAAATCTGCCAAATGAGGGGTAATAACTTTAATGCAATAATGCATCATTCTTTAAACTGGAAAAAGAACACAATGATTTTAGACAGGGAAGGTAGTTGGGTTATAGTCATGGTTAAGAGACAATACCATGTATTTTTGTATGTAGAGCTGAAGAATTTCAGTGGGCCCACATATGATGACCCTCCTCCAGTTTTATAGTTTACAAAAGATTTAGGTAAGCTTGTCCTAATGGAAGAGATTTTAACATTATAATGGATTAATGATGGATAGAATACTGAAAAAACATTTTAGATTGCCCAGAGTACATAAAGTTACAGGAATGACACATAAGCATCATAAAGTGAAGGATTGCATATAGAACATACCAGCTATGGAGCTTTCTAGTCGACTGAATTAATTTGGATTAAGTCTATTAATAGTTCAAACTCTACTTGGTGAGGCATATGAGTTGTGCCCTTTCAGATCATAATTGTTTGTGGGTGAAAATAGGAAACATGATACAGCAGCCTAGTAAGCCTCATGGCTACTGGATATCACTATGATTCAGAATAAGTTGAGGGAACTAATTAAAAAAGCGTTTAGAGACTTTTGAGGGAGGCAGCATTCGCAAGTGGAAGTATAGTCTTACATATGGGAAGGTTTAAGCAATAAGTGAAGTGTGTTTCTTTCCTTACTGGGTGAACAGAATCAAAGGAATAAAGGAAGGTTTTGAGAGATTTGGAGCAGTGAATTGCTAAAACTAAGTTTGATTATAAGGACAGTAAAATTTTAAAGGGCTGTATGAAGCCGAGCAATATAATTTCATAAGCTGTAGAAGGGATAGATAGAAGATGTCTCATTGTGCTAAGGGCATCTCTTCACCAAAACTGTTGGCATATATCCTTAGAAGGTGGGAAAAGCACATGACAGTGCTATATGATGATGATAATGAGAGCTCCTGTCATGCTGTGTTTATGGTATCAATATGTTTTTAGGGAATAATCTTAGAAATGCATATGCTAATGTCAGATGAGTAGATGCAGATTTGCAGGAAAGATTTTTTAGGTGGATAAGACGGTTACCTATTACAAAATCAAAGTTACGGAACTTCGAATACCATATGGTATACCATATGGTCGACACCATATGATCGAAGTTCCGTAACTTCGAAATTCAAAAAAATAAATAAATAAAACTAAGGAAACGTTCCCTGACGGGTTAAAGCAGGGGGGCAAGCCCCTCACACCCCCCACTACTTATATATATAAACTCCGAGATCACACTTTAAGGAACTATGGTGCGGAAAGGGAAGATTTCCCTTTCCTACACTGTAGTGCGATCTCGGAGTAGGTATATTTAAGTAGCGGGGGGTGTGGGGGGTGCAAGGGGGCTTGCCCTTTTTCTCTTTTTTTTATGTTTATTTTGAATAGTTTGAATTTTCAATTGTTCGATCATTAAAGGTCGACCTTTAGTGATTCGAACAATTGAAAATTCAATGTTCCAATAGGAACCTGGATAAGACTGCTACAAGTAACACAGGAACAACTAGAAAGTTTAATAAACTCATTACAGTTCAGGAAGTCTTGAATGTCGAAAGTACCAGGTCCTCATGATATTCCAGCAAAACGTTGAGGGCCAGGTGTCATTTACTGTATCACTTGCATTTGGTGCAAGTCAGTACAATGGAGGTTATATCTAAAACGTGTATAATTAGGAAGTACTCTCAAAAGGGTTGCCCATTGTCACTATTCCTGTTTTTGGTAGCTGTTGAGTTGCTGGCAGCATATTTAAGGCAGACTGTGAGACAGATAGCTATATAGTATAGCTATACTGACTGTATGCCATCTGTGTGGTTTGTGGATGATGGGGTGTTATGAAAAATAATAAGTCTGGATGAGTTTGGGAATATATCTTGTGTAGTGGTACACAAGAATAAACCAGTTCTTCGACCATTGAATGAAACGTGCACTGATGAGATAAGTATAACAATTTTAACATTTCTTCTAAGCATAGATACATGCATATTAATTTAATGGCAGAAATGTCAGTGCTGGTGGAATGTAATTTAAATCCACTGATGGTAGAAATGAAGAAGTTCAGGAATTGATCAGTTATGCACCTTCCTTCTCTAGCAAGGGCCAATGCAGTTATGATGTTTTGTATACCCAAATTTCTATTTTTTAGGAGGCACTTGCCATAGGTCTGCCAACATGAATACTCCAAGAAGATGCAAAAATGACAATGGAATTTACTTGGGTATACCTTCCTCCAAGAATATCCAAGCAGAGGTTAATCTTACTGTTAAAAATGTAGTCTTCGCCTACCCAATCTGCTGACATATTTCCTGGCATCAGCCCTAACTCAGCCTTTTTTAGCGAGCAGTAAGCCTTAGCCTTTCTGGGTCAAAAAAGGGATGCATACAATACATGAAGCATCAAATGTACAGAGTTTGATAGGTAGCAGATGGGTATGGAGACCTTTGAGAGCTGTAGAAGTATACATGGGAGTACTTCTTTGGGCTTAATGATTACCAGCTGCCAGGATTATGGAACAGAATCTGGGATTCAACAGAGTATTTAGTGGGACTATGGAAGATATTCTGGAAAAATTAGGTTGGTAACATGTAACTTCTGGTGCAGTTTGCTGGAACATATCACGCTCACATCTTTTGAAGTTTTTAACGAGAAAGGGTAGGTAAAAGACATAGTAATCTGGAAATATTTACAGCACTGATCCAGTTATATAAGGCAGGTAAAATATCAGGGATATGTCGTCTCATGGACAAGAAAGATAAGATACTGACTGGGTTTACGGGAGAAAAGGCATATCAAGAAGGCCTTGAAACACCAATGTATAACACGCTTGGTAGAAAAAAAGGTTGTAATACATATCACTTAAGAGAGAATTGGGTAATGGAGCTGAGGTGTAGGACTGAGATTCTGGAAAGGGAGAAGGCACCAACTAGAACAATTAAAGAATTATATTATTTATTTTATATCTGATTACTGGGTTGGTCTGACTGGGCAATCAGATGCCCGTTTTCAGCAGAGACCCAGGGAGAAAAGCTCCACATACATGACAGGCATAAAAAATACAAAAGCTCCACATATATGATAAAAATGCAAAATTCAGAGATGATTACAAATTAATAGAGCAAACAATAGTAGATCATAGCATAGTTCGATGAGAAGTTACAGAAGTGTACAGTAGTAAAACAGAAAATATAATGTATTTGAGTAAGAAAGTACAGTAATATACACAGTTATATGCATACATTTAAAAATACAATTCATTATGGTAGTTTTATTTTTCTACATGTTTGACCTTTGAGTAGTGCCAAAAGAAGATTTATCTGAATGGTGGTAGTAGGGCTAGCCATGGTCAGTACAGGTACATTGCCAGATGAGACTGAGGTGGGCTTTTAATTGGATTTTAAAGCTGGGACTGCTGTTTTGCAATCTGATATCTGGTGGAAGAGAATTCCAGATTTTAGCAACTGTGTAGGAATACAGGGATTCATCAGCACTGTGTCTTCACTTAGGTACTTTCAAGAAGGGCTTTGCTTGTGGATCTTAGTTGGCAAGCAGAATTGTGAAAGCTGAGTAAGCCTGAGAGATCAGGAATCTTGTCTGGGTGGTACAGTAAGTAATGAGCCATGGTAAGTTGGTTATAGTTCAGTAAGTTGGCGAGTTCTAGCCAAACTGTTTTAGTGAGTGACAGTGGTGGAAGCGGAAATTAGAGTTGGCTGATAATCTAGCTATTTTATTATAGCACATGGGCAATTTGTGTAGGTCTGTCTTGTTAAGATTTGTTAATACAGGGGATGCATAAAGCAATGTAGAGAGGTGCGTTCTGGATATAGTAATTTTGTTTTTGGTTAGATAGTTTTGCAGCGGTATATGGTTCCAAGTTTTTATGGACTTTGGATATGGTTTGTGCTATATGTTTGTCAAACTTTAGGTTTTGGTCAAGTATTACACCAAGAAGTTTAGCTTGTGATACTGGGGAGATTTATGTATTATTGGCAGAATTGATAGAGAAAAGAGCAGAAGTCAGTAGTTTTGGTGGGGTGGAAAAGCTTAAGTTCAGTCTTTCTGGGGTTAAGTATTAGTTGTGACTTTTTTAACCAGTTTTCAATATTGGAGAAGGCCTCTTGGGTTTTAGTCTGGAGTGTTTGGAGTGTGGGGGCTGAGCAGATCAGTGTAGTATCATCTGCATATTGGACTATCTTGCTGGGTGGCAGTGTGGAGGGTGTTTGTAAAGATGTTAAATAGTAGGGGTCTCAGTATGGATCCTTGTGGTACACATACTGTTACTGGGAGAAGGGGAGAGAGGGAATTATGCCACTTAACTGCTTATTGGCAGTTGGATAGGTAGTCTTGAAACCAGAGTAACGAGGGCTTGTTTAGGTTGAGTTCAACTAAGATAGTAAGTAGTTTGCTGTGGGATACCGTATCAAATGCTTTAAATAGATCAAGGAAGGTGTCAGACACTAGGTTTCCTTAGTTCCTACATTGATTGACAGTGTTGGTGAAGGATATGAGTTCTGTGGTGGTGCTACGGAATGGGCAAAAGTCATGTTGAGTGTTGGTGAAGAGACTATTTGGAAGTAAATGTATTGTCAGCTGAGAATGGATACTTTTTCAAGGATTTTTGATGGGGGGATAAGACTGCTATGGGGCGGTAGTTGGTAAGTTCAGTTGAGGGACCACCTTTGTGTAAGGGTATTATGTAGGAGATTTTCCAAAGGGCTGGAACTGTATGCTCATTGACAGACTGGTTGATAAGTATCAAGATAAGATAAGCTATACCACTAAAGGCAATTTTGAGGTTCTCTGCAGGGAGTTTGTTGATTGCCAAAGTGGTGGATTTTAGTTTAGTGAGGTGCTTGTATATTGTGTTGGTAGGAAATGGTTTGACAGTGAATGGAGGGTATAAGTTTGGGTTGCTGATTGGTTGTGGGAGAGTGCAAGGCTGGCTGTTGCTAGTTAGGTTAAGGGTGGAAGAAGTGAAGTAGTTAAATTGGGTAGCTATCTCTATATTATCACCTCTGACATTGGGGAAAGGGGTAGTGGGTTTGCCTGGTTGTAATACTTGGATGACAGCTGCCCAGAATTTTGAGGGTTAGTGGTATGTTTTACTTGTAGCTCTGTGTAGTGATTTTTCTTATCTTGCCTTATCAGTTTTTTGCTTTATTACATAGTTTGAGGAAAATCTGCCTGTTGTGATCGGTCTTATTGTGATACCATGTATCCCAAGCTTTATCCCTAAGTTTGAAAAGGGTTCTTGTGTTTTTAGACAGCCATGGGGCTGCATTGGTTTTTATTCAAATTGTCCGTAAGGCCATCTGATTTAATATGTTTAAAAAGGTGGAAGTGAAGTACTCCACTGCCTTGTCTAGTGTGAGGGTTGCTAGGGGAGCCCAGTTGCAATACCTTAGTGCATTAATGAAATGCTCAGGTATGAAATTTTTTAAATGATGGATTTCACACAAGGTGGTTGTTTTAGTGGTTTTGAGATTCTGTCTTAATATGAATGTGGATACATGGTCACTAAGGCCAGTTGGTACTGTACCATAATATTGGGCAGTAGATGAGTTGTTTGTAAGGATCCAGTCTAGTACGGATTCCTTGTTTGTATTTTTGTCAATGCGGGTAGTTGTTTGGATAAGTTGAGTATAGGAATATACAATGTGATTAGAGGGGATAGCTATGTTGATGGATTTCCAGTCAATGTTAAAGTCCCCTAGGAACAGTGACTCCTATGGGAGGTTTGTGGATGTCAAATTTAGTATAGACTCGAAATTAGGTATGTTGTCACCTGGGGGTATGTAAATACCCACTAGGTTTAGTTGCTTCTGTTGATTGATCTGAATTTTGGTGAATAGAGTTCCTGCATTGCTAAATGGTGGGATTTCTTTATGTATAAGGTCTACCTTGAGGCCAGTCTTGAATAGTTTTGCAATGCCTCCACCTTTTTTGATAGTTCTATCAGCCCTGATTATATTATAACCTGGGAGAAGTATCTCATTGCCCTTAATGTGGGGTTTGAGCCAGGTCTCTGTAATGAGTGTAATGTCTGGGTTGTAAGCGGAGAGAGTGGTGTGTAGTTCATCAATTTTGTTCAAGATACTTCTAGTGTTCTTACTAAGTATAAGTACGTCACAGGGCTTTTTACAGTTAACTGCTGTTGAATGTTTGGACTAGTGAGGTTGGTAGTATTAATTGTAGGGCCTGGGTTGGGGTGTATACCACCACAAATTTGGAGCTGTGTTTGCAGGAATAGACAGAGATTGAATTTTGTGCAGAAGTTTAGATAATTTGTTGGGTTTGGTGGAAGGTATGGTGGAATTAATAAATTTGACTTTGTATAGCTCAGTGGTAAAGTAGTTCAGTAAGTGAGGCTGGATGCAGGAGAAGGTAGTGTTACTACGTGGTTAGAAGGTGGAAGTTAGGGTTGGGCTGGGGAGAAATATTATGCGAGTATTATGGTAGCAGCTAGTGATGTAAAATGTAACAAGGGTAGCTAGTAGTAATAGATGAGAGGTAAAAATACTTGCTTGAGAGTTTGTGGGCAGTGGTTTGGTTGGTGGTGATATTATGGGGTATGATAGGAGGATTTGGTGGGTGGAGGGTGGGAGGTTGTTAATTTCTGTAACTGTGGTGTTGTTTTGGATTGGTTGAGGTGGTGGGTGGGGTCTTGTGTCTATAAATTGCCAGATAGTGGGGGCGGAGTGAAGCCCGAGTGCAGCGGGCAGGCCCAGATCAATAGTCAGCTGGTAGAAACCACTCAGTGAACCTTAAGCAAAGGTGTGCTACTTTGCACAGTCACTCTACTTTATACTGTTAAATTAAGGCAAGTGTAGACATTATCTAATTTTACCCTGAAATTCTTAATAGCATATAAAATTAAAGCTGGGGTTAGTTACAGATGAAAAAGGAGAGGTAATGGAATGCTATTTTATAGATTTAAGTGTTTCTCAAAAGAAAATAGACTGTAGTGGAGTGGGGTGGGGGACTATATTAAGGAACTATACAGTAGACTGTACTAACACACTCACTAACATTTGTTTAAGTTAGTACAGTTAAGGTATTTTGCTGTCTAGACACTTGAAAGTTAAGCACCTACATTAGTTTTTAGTCTCTTTAGCTGCAAGACAGTGTCTGTGGGTGCCCAGTGCACAAGAGAGATGTTTGAAGTTTCCACTGCTTGTTATGGGGAGCAGAGACCCGCTTGACCCGATGGGTGGTTTGAATAACTGAAAGAAAAACAGAAAAAAAATCTAAGAGAGCATTAGGTTAAGGCAGCACATGCTGTGTGACCAGTCATATTGGACTTGGTTTAACAATAGTCAATAAAAAAAACATCAGGTAATGGTTGTTCCTGCTTCAAAAACCTGATAACATAAATCTGTTCTTGTGGCAACATACAAAAATAAAATGTGAATAATACATAAAGCAGTTCTCTACTACATTAAGCAAGATACACTTTCACCATGTTTTAAGCACTAGTCAGTGCAGTTAGACAGAGCAGTTGAATGCAATATTTGAAATAACCCTTCTGGCTCTATAATAGTAAACAAGGAAAACAGAACATATCAAGGTGCATACGTGACAGCAGTTCATTAAGTAGAACTATCTAAAGGCATCCTGCAGTGTTAAAAAGCAGAAAAGTAGTATAAGCTGTTGCAATAAAGAATTAGGTATAAAACCACAATGTACAGCATACCTTGAATGCAAAAATTCACATGGGAATGATTACACACCAGAGGAGACAGATAGCTGCTGTGGGATTTGAAAAAAAAAAAACAAAAAAAATGGCACCCTGGGTTTAAATTACCTCAGGCTGTCCAATACAGAACAAGAGCTGGAGGAGGGAGGGGTAAAGACTACAGGGAAGGAAAAGGATAGCCAATAGGTAATTGAAATCTGCAGACGCTGTTTTTGAAGTGCAAGGGAATTAGAAACCACTCAGTGAACCTTAAGCAAAGGTATGCTACTTTGCACAGTCACTCTACTTTATACTTTTAAATTAAGGCAAGTGTAGATATTATGTAAGTTTACCCTGAAATTCTTAAAAGGATATAAAATTAAAGCATGTCCCTGGAGGAGTGGTTTCAGCCCAGAAATTAGTAGTTTATTGGTCATTTTGGGCTAATTTCTATCTCTTTCATTTCCCTGCTATAAATACAGCATTTGCCTGGTTTTGTGCACCAGGCAGCGCCAGTTAGCTAGGGTAAAACTATTCCTGGCTCCACAAAGTCTCCTCTTCAACTTTTCCCTTGGAACTAGACAAACTTTCAACTTAAGCAGTCAAGCCATTCCTTTCTCAGCCCGGCACTTGCTCAAAACTCATAGCAAGCACTTATAAACCCTAGCACTAGACCCTCCTGTACTGTACAGAAGGACAAGGCTCTCTATTTGATTTTACCAGCCATCCAGTAAAACAGTTCACTGTACCTATCCAGGCATGTCCAAAGGGCAGTTTCAGGTGTACTCTCCAGTCCAACTGGTGAATCTGGGCATTTTGAGGCAATGTTACAACTGCCTCATGTACACAGACAACCCTCTCCTCCTACCACCAAAAACTAATACATGCAAGATATGCAATTATACAACCAAACTGGAGGCTAAGCTCTCTCAACCCAAGACTTGATCAGACAGTCAAGAGGAGAAGGGAAATACTTGCATCACACCACCAGTCTCACATAGACCCATTAAACCAGCACTGGCAAAAAACACACATAAATACATGAAAACATACTCGGGGGCTCTAAATAAAAATCTGCAAAAGCAACAGAGACCTCCAAAGAAAACATCCAAGCAACCTCCACCCCCCCCCCAACACAAACCATGAAACACATACTTCACAAAACCAGTGTGCCATGCAATCACAGCCCTTTAGGCAACATAACATACCCAACATACTAGTAATAGGTGACTCTATAGTCAGGCACACTGACGTCCCACTCACTAGGCTGAATAAGGAGAAGGTTACTGTTAGCTGCCTGTGGGGTGCCAGGATCCGCCACATAACACAAGCACTCAGGTCACTCCAAAACAAGTACAAATATGACTCTGTCATTGTCCATGTTGGTGTGAATGACCTGAGCCATACCTCCCTGGACTACATGATCACGTAGCCCAGGCCGGTATGAACCTGACCCTGAGTAGCATGCTGCCCTCACCAAGAATGATACCAAAAAAAATTCTCGATTTCAACAATTGGCTAAGTTTCTGGTTTCATTCAAAGGGGATCCAGTGCCTGTCCACTTGGGATGACATGCTCAACAAGCCACGCTGCTTTGCTACAGACGGCTTGCACCTGTCACCCTGTCACCCAAGGCTCTTGCCACCCCCATAGTGCCTTTTTTAGGCAAGTCTCAAAAGACAAACCCACCACCGTAAATAGCACAAGTAACAAAAAACTGAAGGTAATGCTACTCAATGTCAGAAGTCTAAACTTCAAAATGCACGCACTCGAGGCACTCCTCAGTATGGAGAAAATCGATATATGTGCAGTAACAGAAACCTGGTTTAAGGCTCCAGAGAGCACCCCAGCACTACTAGGCTACAACTCATATCATACATTTCAGCCACAGAACCCGAACCGAAATACAAATGGCGGGGGCGTATCCATATTCATCAAGGATACCTACACCTCCAGGTTAGTGACACAGCACGATGCTTCAGAGATCATCCACGTGCAACTAACAACAGGCAAAACTGATATTTAAATTGTAGCTTACTACAGATCGCCCACCATGTCCTGGAACCCCCATTCTGCATTTCTGGAAACACTGGGAAACATAAAGGTCCTACCAAACACTCTAATATTGGGTGATGTAAATTAACCAAACATTAACTGGGAGAACTACTCAAGTACTAACTCCCTTGCCCAACATTTCCTAGAATTTATAAACTCAAACACCTTGGTTCAACTGGTCAACACTCAAACCAGAGGTGACAACATATTGGACCTGGTCATCACCAACATGGGCGACCGGTGTTCCACACTGGAGGTCGACCCCTCGCTGGTTAGATCTGACCATAAACAAATCACTTTGGATATCCACATTCTGCTCCCACCCCCGGACAAGGAAACCACTGTGAAAAACTTTTCAAAAGCAAACTTCACGTTACTTAAGACCAAGGTGGAAAGTTTCAAAGCCCCTATGCTGAAGGATAATGCTGTCCAAGCTGCAAAATACTTTACTAATGCATTCTACGGGCACTTACAAGAATGCATGGATCATGCCATCCCAAGCAAAACCAAGACTCACTCCTCCAAGAAAAGGAAACCAGTTTGGTGGACTCCTGCCATAAACAAGCTATGCAATAGAAGGAGGAAACTAGTACAGAAAAGAGTAAAATCCCAAGAAGGGAAGACATCCCTGATCAGTATCGGCAAGAAACTATCATCCCTCATAAAATCATCCAAGGCGAGCTTCGAAAGAAAAATTGTCAAGGGCTCCAAAGATAACCACAAGGCATTCTTTAGCTATGTCAAGAATCTAAGTGGCAATGCTCAGATCTGCTCGAAGTTAGTGCAGAATGGCACAAAATACACTGAACCAACCGATATCGCCAACATCCTGCCAGACAGGTTCAGTGCAAACTTCACCCCCTCTCACCCCCAAAAGGGCCCATAACCATATCAGAAGAATGTAGAGTCCCTGAAATCACAGACACTCAGGTTAAAACAGCCTTCTCCATAGCCAAAAACACAACATCAGTGGGACTGGATGGTGTCCCAGGCTGCATCCTACACAAGCTCAAAGACAAACTAACCCCCCCACCTAAACACACTGTTCAAACTCAGCCTCTCCATAGACTATGTACCCATAGATTGGTGCACAGCAACGGTTATTCCGCTCCACAAAGGTGGAGCCACAACAGACCCTGGGAACTATCACCCTATAAGCCTGACTAGCTTGGTCTGCAAGGCTATGGAATGCATCATCACAGAACTCATTAACAGAGACATTGGGAACCTCCAAACACTGGACCCTACTCAGTTTGGCTTTGTTAAGGGCAGATCATGCCTCCTAAACCTGCTGGACTTCTTTGAGACAGTTATCAAGGCTATAGACGAGGGAAAGGTGGTACACACAGCCTACCTAGACCTCGCAAAGGCCTTCAACACCATTCCCCATTCTGGTATTATAGACAAGCTCACTAGCCTGAACATAAACCCCTACATTACAAGATGGGTTGCCAACTGGCTCACGGACAGAACCCACATGTTGAGAGTTGTGGGAGCTAGGTCTGACTCTAAACCAGTTACAAGTGGTGTTCCCCAGGGATCAGTCCTAGGACCCCTCCTGTTCGGCATATACTTCTCAGAGGTACAGGCAAGCACAGGAGGACTATGGCTGACCAGGTGTGCAGATGACTGTGAACTAGGGACTATAACTGACTCTCCGGCTGACACAGACATCCTCCAAAAGGGTGTCACTGATACCTGGTGTCAAAATCACGGCTTCAAGCTAAATGCCAAAAAGTGCATAGTCACCCTCTTTGGAAAAAACAAAGTACTCACAAACTGTAGTCCCCTAAATACGGAAGACGTAATAAGAGATCTGGGGACTCAAGTAGATAGTAATCTCACCTTTAATAATCACATTGCCACAGTGGTTAGAAAATCCTTCTATGTGGCCCACCTAATCACAAAAGGGTTCGCATCCAGATCAAAAGAGGTCATTGTGCCCCTCCACTCATCACTCATCAGACCCATCATAGAGTACAAAGCCCCATTTGGGATGTACCTTACAAGACACCTGCAACAGTTGGAAAGACCACAGAAGTACCTCACCAAGAGGATCACTGGCCTCAAACAGATGGCCTATACAGCTCGACTGAAGAAATTCCAGCTGTACTCGGTTGCATACCACCTACTCAGAGGTGACTTCTCCCTGACATACAAGGCCATGTCCAACCCAGAATTGATGGACATGCTCCACCTAAAGAAAACCTTATCCCCTCGAGCCACACACTCTAGGGATCTAAACCTCACCACAACAATAAATAGGATGTGCTGGAGGGATAGATTCCTGTCCCAGAGACTTCCCATGCTTTGGAACACGATTCCAATCCACATTAGACAGAGCTCCTCACTAGCACTCTTCAAAAGAAACCTTGACGAGTGGATGGGAAACAGAAAGTTTACCCCGGGGATCACTTCAGTGGCTCTGCTGGTCAGAGGCACAGGGAACTAATCTAAGGGGGCGGCGAAAGCTAGCACATTCTGGCTAGTCTTATAAATGCCTTCGGACAGATAGCCTAGTGCCTACCTATGAACCTATAAGCTGGGGTTAGTTACAGATGAAAAAGGAGAGGTAATGGAATGCTATTTTATAGATTTAAGTGTTTCTCAAAAGAAAATAGAGTGTAGTGGGGGGGTACTTACTGGAGAGAGGTAACTTACTTGTATATATAATATACCACAGTGGCTTTTATCTATTTTAAACTTTTGCATATTTGACAAAATTCTCCCATGAGGTTCAAAACAAGAGGTGTGTTTAGTAATGGAAGTTGCTGGAGATGGGGTAGTGATAATGCTACCTTATTCGTATATGCTTTGATCGTGTCCATGTATACAGTTTATATGGGAATATGTGGGAAGAGATCTCATATGCAACAAGACTCACATTAACAGGCCTGGAATGCATGGATTTTTGAGTCTTAGAAATAGATTCCCAGTACAGGGGGTGGGCAAGATATGTAATACTTGTAGTAGCAACCTTTATTTTTACCTTTTGGAGGATGATTCCTAGGGCTTGTAAAAACAAACTGTTTCATATATGAACATAGACTTTGGGATGTTTGATCTAAACATATACAGATAAAAGACTTTAAAGATTTTTGCACAGTTTGCTTTTATTATTGGGATCAGTTGGATTATGCTATAATAGGGTATTTTCTTTGGAAATATTATTAAGAAGTGTTAGAGGTTTGTTCTCTATATTTAAATGGGCATTCATTTATGTGATATTGCAATATAGTGCTCCCCCCCCAGGTAACACTCAAACTGTGAGCCACAACAACCTCTCTTCGACCCGCATGAGTCACCTGGCAATGGCTGCTCACTCTTATGGCCTACACTCACACTAAGCCTTTTGGAATGGTAAACCTTACATTCCCAACAACAAATAATTTTGGCTGGGCTCAGTTCATACTACCACTGATAATAAATGAAGAAGTGTCCCATGGGAGTCAATCAAGCAAAAACTAAAGCTGTTGAAAGTTACACCCTTACTACCCTACATTCTGTGAATCTCAAGCCTTTGCTGAAAGGAAATTGGTAAAGCAAGATAACTGGCCTAAGCCTCAGAACCAATGGGACTGTACATGCCCTAAAGTGCTTTATTTTTTAGCTTTTTCCATTCTTATGATTCAGTGATAGTCTGAACAAAAATACTGGAAAGGAAAGGAAAGAAATGCAGTTGTATACTTCTTTTACCAAGAAAGAAATAAGTTTTCCCTAAGGATTAATGTTCAAAGCTGACACAATACTACCCAACATACTGAGAAGACAACTGCTTGTAAAGAAAAAAGCACATCTGCAAATGCAGCCTGCCTCCCTACCCTCCCATAAAATGAAAACATAGTCACCTTATGTATAACCCTATGCTGTTACATGCTGAAAGAACAAATGAAGACATTAATAGGTTTGACTGTGAAAAATGTTAAAGAAATAATTACCACACTATTCTCAGTCTTCTTGTAAGCTAGTGTAAGTGATCTTGTGTGCACATATCTGAACAGTGCTGGTTTCTGACTATGTTGTGTACAGGTAATTAATTGGAGACGTGCTTCCTCTACTAAGCCTGTTTCAAACTTCCACTGTACAGAATAATTTACTGCCAAACTCTATGAATATGTAAATAGTTGCAGATACATTTACCCCTTCAGAAATAAATTTGTTTAACAAAAGGAAGAAAATCATGGTCAGATCTAGCAAGTGCAATACCCATTGAGGTTAGAAAAATTTAAAATAAATAAGCAACTCAGAAAAATTATGAAGTTCAGCAATGCCACACTTGAGGTAAAAATAGACTCAAAGGCAAAGGATAAGCACAAGGCCTTCATCAGTTTGTCCACAACCTCAAAGGTATCGCACAACAGTATGCTGAACTAATTGTAAATAAACTACCTGAAAGAATCAGGGGATATAGCAAACCTACTGGCTGATAAATTTAGTTCCAGTTTTACCCAGTCTTCCCCAATACTTTTCAAGAGATTCCCTCAACCGTAACTCCCCTGGCTATCACTAGTGAACAAGTCTTCAATGCACTCTCCAAGGTAAAGAATACTGCATCAGTGAGCCCTGATAATAAAACATGGGCTATCAAGCTCTCTAAGATCACTGTTCAACATTAGCCTCTTAACTGGCTTCATGCCTATTGAATGGAGGACTGCAACAGTTAATCCTCAGCACAATTACTGACCTGAATTATCATGGATATTTTAAATAAAGACACAGGAAACCTTCATACATTGGATCCAGTATGATTTGGTTTCATCAAAGACAAAGCATGCATAGTCAACCTGGTGGGTTTTTTCTTTTTTGAGAAAGTGATGAAAGCAATGGACAAAGGCAAAATGGTACATACTGCCTCTGTTCACCTGGTCAAATCATTAAACACTACTCTCTATTCAGAAACTGTAAATAAAATCATGAAATTAGGATTAAACCTGTATGGATAGATATTTATCACAGAGAATACCCTTCCTACTGTGCAGTCTTTTACACCATGTAAAGCAGAGTACTTATGTTATTCTTTTCAAATGTAATCTGGATGTCTGGATGAGTATCTCCAAATTCTACACCAGTTTAGCACTAGTAGCCCTCATGAATGTGAAAAATATGTAATTACCCCAACATACATTTGTTGCCATCTTTGAATATTCCTGTCTGATAATTATAATTGGAATGCATGACTAAGCTTCTTAAGATCCTCAAAGAATGGTAAATTAGTAGGTGCTTGTAAATCATTGATGACCGTTTTGCAACAGGGGTCATGAAATCCATCTATCAGACTGCACAAGGTATTTCCTTTAGATCCAAGGAAGTCCTTACCCCTCTATATTCTGCATTAATGAGACGCTAAAGGTTCTTGACAAAAAAAGGGCATTGGCCTAAAGGATCTGAACTAGCAAGAGAGATGAGCCAGTTATCTTAAATTATGACTTAAAATGGAAAAACATGAACAGGTTTTTAATACTGATCTTATATATTTCAAAAGTTGCTGGAATAGCAGACTTTGTGAGGTATATGGCATATGAAATTCAAATATGCCTTTATTTAGTGACTGCAGTCTACAACAAATTTTCCAGAAAACCACAAAGTTTAAGAAAAAAAACATACCAGAAATATAATGCACAGTGACATTCTGCAAGTTCAGTGTCTGTGTAGAGATATTGGACAAAGCAAAAAAAAATTACAAACGTGAAGTATCAGGGATAGATGTTAAATAGGGACCTTATGTACTACACTTGTTAGGACAATAGATTTTGCATTTGCATGTTTTCTGAAGGATATGAACTCTGATACTCTCTTGTCTGTCATCATTTAGTCACTAGTTTAGTCCTGAACACTTTGCCAAAAAAACTCACATTTTACGAACATACCAAAATATGAGGCAAAATCTTGGACAGCTGAAAGCCACAGGACAGAGCCCAAAAGGTAGTGTTGGCAAAGTTTCAAAATCAGAGACATTGAAATGTGTTTGTGTGACAAAGGGGGATACTGCCAGTATAGCTATCTGGAATTTTGTAAATAATTATATGTCATTTGTGAATATCAACATGATTTATATAAGATGCTTCTGTTACAAATGTATTAGAATTGTATGTCATGTGTATATCAAACTGCTGGTACAGAAGTATGTATTGAAAAGGGTATTTGCAAAAGGCTTGTGTTTAAAATGGATCCACAGTGTGAACTAAATGGAACAGAACAGAAATGTACATGCACTATTGTAACTGCTTAAATTAATATATTTTAACAGTCGAAACTGGAATACAGGAGGTTGACTTCTGAAAAATAGCTGAAATTAAATTACTCTATGGCTATGCAATACAAGATGGTATCTTTCAGTTTTCATTGCAACTACAGACACAGAGCCTGCACTAAGAATCTTTCTGTATTGTCTTCAGAGTGAACTAAGTACTAGCTTTGAACTGTGTAGGAATGCAATTGCTTTATGACTTCCAGCATCTGCCAAAGATCTGAGGTCTATGAATTTTCACAGGCAGATGCTAAATACTGCCAGATTCCAGCAGAGGAGGTTTCACCTGGGATAGTCAGATGACAAGAAATGATGCCATTCTGCAAGATATCCCAGCAGTAATATCTGAGATAGTAATCTGAGAACTCTTGGAAGGACACAGTGCATTCTGTATTCGATCTTGGACCTGACAAGAAGACCCATTAACCACATCTGCCTTGCTCTGATGAAATAAGTTACTAAGGTATAGTTGTTCTCTTAGATTCAGTCAGAAATATAGTGAAGCTTAGTTTTTAGATATTTTTCTTTATTTATTTGAGACCATCCTACAATATTGTTTTAAATATTTGCTGCAATTTTGAACTCTGATGTCACTGTTATATACTATGTTCTTGTTCTTTTATTATTTATTATTAAATATATTTAAACCTTTCATTGTGGCTGATCTGTCTAGAGATATTTAAGTTTTGAGAGTACTTGCATATTTATTTTGTTTCTGGGTTGGCCACTCCTAATAGCCTCGCTCTTGGTCAAACTACCATTTGTATTAATATTACACAGTAAGACTGGACACCCTTTGTTAAGGACCTTAAAGTAGCTGATAAGGAGTTGGCTGGTGGCAGTGATAACTACCTTATAGTCTAGGCAAAAGGGGGCGTAGGTAGTAAACCTGTGTGTGTGTGTGTGTGTGTGTGTGTGTGTGTGTGTGTGTGTGTGTGTGTGTGTGTGTGTGTGTGTGTGTGTGTGTGTGTGTGTGTGTGTGTGTGTGTGTAAATCAAACCTCAAACAATGTGTGTGTCAGCTACTTGGGCAGGGACACGAAGCACTGGTTGGACAGAGAGGGTGTTGGAGGTCATGGCTTGGCCACTCAGCTGAGATCTCAACTCTATAGCTGTGCCAGTTGGGAGTCTTATTAGGGATCTGGAGAAATAGGCAGAAACCAGCCCCAGACTGACTGTGGTCTCTGTGTGCTCTTAAGGGAAACTGCACTTGATACAGAGAGCTGCATCTGGAAATACTGTGTGTGTACTTGTCATCCTCCCAGCGTACGTCCCCCTCTGGTGCCAGTGGTGAGGACTGAGGCTCCCTGATTACTGGTCCAGTTGTGGGTCATCACAGTTTGTATCTTATGTAATAAAGTTCCATGCTGAATATTAAGTTTTGCACTACAATGCATTTTCTGAAGGTTATGCACTCTGATACTCAAATATTTGTCTGAGTATTACAACACCCAACAGTTTGACATAATGTCATAATTTTTTTACAAGAAACAGAACCAAAACATGATGCAAAACCATGCAGATTGCCCCTCTTGCAGCAACCCCCTAACCCCCCCCCCAGCAGCAGCCCCCTTCCTAGCCATTCCAATGTTCCACTACCTGGCTATTTATCCCCAGTTACCATAAACACAGTTCAAATCTGTCAGAGTGCATACCTTTTTCTTATTTACTTCTACAATTATTACAGATATTGAAATAAAATAACACAAACATTGACAGCCATTTGCTAAACAAACAATACAGTCTCACAATGAAAACAGACTTAGCGTGAGCAGTAAACTTCTCTGCCATTGAAGCTCACATTCATTGAAATGGCATGAAAACCCACATTCAAAGAAAATGCATCCGGCCAGTGGAGGATTAAGTTTACCTTTGGGCTGTTTTCAAACCATAGGCTCCTTGTACATATTTATAGGGCCATGCATACATGTATGTGTTATTTGATTCTCCTTCCTGATTGTATTAAATTATATTTCTTGTATAATACCGCACCACTTGCTAGAATTGTGTTTTAAATTTGTAGTTATGAACATTCTTCTAGTATATAATGAAACAAAATGTATGAATCAATAATGACAAAACTGCCCATTTCAGAAAATTTGAACCATAAAAGGCCACTCAAACTTCTGTCATTACAATCCATCACTCCAAAAACAACCGCTGCAAATAAACTGATAAAACCAAAGAAAAGCAGCCACACCAGTCCGGAATCACCAAGGCAAGGAGCACGAACTCACAATGAGGTACTGACCACAGTTTATTAACGTGCAAAAATAAGCAATAAACAACACACACGTTTTCGTCATAAAATACGACTTCTTCAGATAAAATCATCCTAAAAAACTGCAGTTTAAATAATATCCACCCCTCCTAAACTCAATCAATCAATTATGTAAATGCAATTGATGGGTGTGTAAAAAATGCATGTTTGCATATTAGAAAGAACATTTAACCGATGCATAAAATAAATAAAATATATACATATATAAACATTCTACAATTTAATTAAATAATAAAAAACATAAGTAATATTCACTATTCATTCATACTTGAACCTTAATTAAATACATCTAGCTTTTAGTTTCAGATAGGGCACTATAGAAACAGATTCATTTAACCCAGGCGCTTTTGTAGCTTCCAAAAGGATCTGCCAGTATGTTTCCCTGTGTGCTAATCTGGCCTCCCAGGGTCCACCCCTTATGTCTTTTGGGACCGTTTCAATTACAAAAAACAAAAATTTAGCACCATCACACTCGATGGTGTGTTTAAATAATGCATTTGTAATTTTAAGTTTGGCTATATCATACATGTGCTCGTATATGCGCCTTTTAAATTTTCGCTCAGTTTTTCCGACGTAAAACGCCGGACAAGTTTGACATATAGCCAAATAAACTAATCCACTGGACATACAGTTGTAGTAGCCTGTGGCCTTGATGTCCCTGTTTCGGCTCTCCAAATACAAATGACTATCTTGCACTACATACTTACAGGATGAACAACACCCACATTTGTATGTACCCATTTTCTTTCTTAAAGTCTGCAAAGCATACTCCTGCTGTTCCAATAATCTTTTCATATTTTGTCCCCTTCTATATATGGTTTTTATCTGCCTAGCCTTAAATATATTTAAATCAGTTAATTCCTGGAACATTGACCATTCCTTCTCAACAATATTCCTAATGTGAGTTGCATTGCCACTAAAGTCAGTGATGAAAGTAAAATTACCAGGAAACATTCCTATTTTACTCATGTGGGAACCATTGCCGGTCCCTATATACATTTTTCCCAAAATGGGACTAAATCTAGTACTACGTGCTGCAATAACCTCTTCTTGTACTGATAATACCATTTCAATTGGGTATCCTCTTTCCAAAAATAAAGATCTTAGAACGTCACATTCTGACCTAAAGTCCTCATCCAAAGAGGTCATTCGTGAAACACGAACAAACT